>NC_058131.1:498696830-498756003 GCF_016433145.1 Gracilinanus agilis | reverse complement strand
TCTGTTCTTTTGCTGGAGAAAATCCAGTGTTGAAGTCTCTGAAATTTGACCTTGTTTCTTCCATTTAAGGATCTCAACACACCAATGAATCACTGACCAACTGTCTGCAAAACAAAGGTTTGCAACCCAATAATTCATATGACTCTGACATTTATATAGTGTTTTAGGGTTTACAAAACATTTTACACACATTATCTCATTTGATCCTCACAATGACTCCTACTTCAATCAGGAAATGTGGGTTTAAAGTCTTGTCACTGACACATACTTGCTGGTTGACCATGGGCAAGTTACTTAAACTCCCATTGACCCCAGGTAGTTCTCTAAGGCAGTTACAGACTGTGGGGCAGAGGGGATTTTTACCCCAGGAGTTCCTTCATGGGTGAAGCCAAAAGTCTAGACTACTCATCCATTCCCTACTCATCACCAAAAGGATAAAGACTACTTCCTTTGAAGTACGTAATATTATTATTATTCTCATTTGGCAAGTAGGCATGATAATAATACTAATGATAATAATAATAATATATATATATTTATATAGAATTTTAAGTTTATGTGATGTATAATTTAGTTTATATAATTTAATATATAATATAATCACAACAATTTGGTGAGGAGAGAGTCTATTATTATCTGCATTTTACTGATGAGAGAACAGAGGCAGACAGAGGTGGAATGGCTTTCCCAACTATTAAGTTCCTAAAGATTGACTAAAGATCCAATACTAATTGCTTCTAAAAGGAGTATGATATGAACTATCTTGCTGAAGATAATATAATGAGTAGTTGGCAGAGTAGAGAATTAATTTTCTAACACCAAGTTTAAGGGTCTTTTCACAACTTTTTTTTGTTTTCTGGTGATTTTAGGACTTTTCAATCTGGGTAATTTAGAAAAAAATTGAACTGATCATTGCATAATTCACTGCATTACTAGGGGTACCCTAGTAGAAGGCAAATTAGCCTACTAGTCCGAAGAGCATATTTTGTTCCTGGCTATGCTTATAATGCTTTAAGCACTGGCAGAAAGGGTCCCAATTTTGAATTCTTTGAAAACCACTGCACTAATCTGCTAATAGGGCAAAGAGATGCTACTACCCCCAAGAAAAGCAATATTTAGCTCAAGTTGGTTTGCATCCATAACACTATCAAATACTGCCTTTTTTTGTCTGTCCAAAAAAAAGGGCATTAGAAACAAAGCATCCCATTATTTTGTATGTATTATTTAGTTCTAGGGTTTAGAACATGGAGGCATTTTAATTAATTAAACCAGGCATAAAGGTCTTTAAATGTGGACTTCCAAGTCTCCTGTATATCAAAGATACATTTGATTTTCTAAGAATTAAATTTGTCTGTAGTCAACCATATGAACTCAAGCCAGCGATTGAACAAGGACCTTGGCCTTGAGGTAGTACATGGGCCCCAGCTGTGATTCCATTGACTTAATAAACACCCAAGGCAGGACTACAGCATTTGTAAATAAAGAGGACCAGAATTATTTATTATTCCAAAGTCCCTGTCCATCATTCCCCCCTAAGAGAAATTACTCATTCTATGAGCCTAAAGCTTTCTCTTCATGTGGAAATCATTACTATAATTTGAATCAAAATCCTTTTTTCTTCCCTCTCTCTACTTTCCCTAGTGATATATTTAAAATTCCCTCCTATGGGGCTTTGTATGGAATAGAAGAGCATATAATTGTTCAATCTTTCTTTGAAGTTGATAGGGAATAACAGAGGGAAATCAAAACTAACAGAGACAAATGTCATTCAATAACACCCTGAAGAACTTTAGAGTTATAATTAAAAAAAGGAAGAAAGCACGATTTAAATTTTTACAGCTAACATTTTATATAGAGAATTAAAGTTTACCAAGCAATTTAATTATCTCCTTTGATATCTGCAGCTAAATACAAGACAGACTTCCCTGTATGCAGGAGTACTCCCTTCTCATCTGAAGCAGTTTCTCAATGTTTAGGAAGAAAAAGGGAAGTCTAGCTCTAGGCGTGACACTCCCATCTTTCTGCTGTTGCTCCTAGGAATGTAAAATTTTGAGAATTAGAATATCATTTGACCCAAAGATAGGACCCTACATGAAAGCAGACTCAAATATTTGATCTGGAAATTTTTACTGTGGATTTAAGAAGCATGGAGAACTCTTGTAAGGAAAGAAGGGCATACAAAATGGTCTTGGGCCCATTCATTTCAAGGAAGAGCCCCAAGGAGAAACTTCATCTTCCAGTGAGGTTTTCTTCCTAACTTTATTTGCCATCTCTTCTCCTGCTACTCCTTCACAATCAATTAAATGATTGTCTGCCACTGTGTTCTGAAAAGCTGTAACCTCCAAAAGCTTCTTTTTTTCCTTACTTATTTATGAGAGCAGGAGCCCACATTTAGAAAGCTTGCCAGATTTATCCGTGAGAAGTTGAAATGTGTTTATTCTCCCATGCTGGGATGCATGTTTTTACATTCAGAACCTTTTGTTTTCAGCTCTGAATTCTTTTCCATCCCCTCCCTGCCTTCAAAAAACAAAACAAAACAAAATGAGACAACTCAGTGGATTTGAAGGTATGTGGATTGAACCAAAGGTATAAGTGAACAGAAAGCACACCTTGCTAACGAATCCTTGTCAACCCATATCATGTTGATTTAAACAAAAACCAAACCAAACCAAACCAAAATTTGGTCTGGGAGAAAGATGTCACAAAAGTTGGAAAGCTTTTTGTGTCAGTCTTTTCATAAAATTCTGAGCTGAAACTAAAAGCTTCAGGAATCTCAGATAGTTCTCATAAAATGTCCATTTGGTTCAAGCTTCTGAATTGAATTTGATGTCAAAATTTCTTCATGGTTTCCTCCCACTTCCCTAAGGTATTAAATTTACAAAGATTTACTTAAAGATAGGGACTAGAGCTATGATATCATTCATATGAGGAACTCCTAGAAGAAGAAACTGCTTATTTTAGGTCAATAGCTTTTATGTTGTTTAGAATCAAAGTTGCTTAAAACATTGGGAAGTTCAGTGACTTTCCCAGAATTACACAGCCAATTTGTGTCAGACTCACAAACTTGAATCGAGTCTTCCCTGGCCCCTTGACCAACCCTCTGTTGACTATACCATGTACTCTCTGGTATGGCCTCTCTAAAGTGACAAGATCTCCTTGTTGGGACTCCCAAGAGGAGAGTCGATCAATTTGGTATTCTTCCTTGTCTTCCTAATTGTTACCCTCTTCAAATTGGCACGACTGAAATCCTTTCTCTCTGTTGATTTCCTCATCGGTGACATTTAGGGTAGAGGAAGGATGGATAAGGAGAAGAATGGGACAAGAGGAATGACGAATCTCACTATATGCAATCAGTTAGATGGATTTTGAATTCCAGAGACGGTTCCTATATTTCATCTGGAATATGATAGACTTTATAGCCCAATTATAGATCCAATAACTTTGCTTACATATTCAGTAATGTTAGCTCACCTTCACATTCTCCCTTGCTTATGAACTTGGACACTATTTCATTAAATTTGACTCAACAGATTTTGTTAAATGCCTACTCTATATGGCTATTAGGTTTTAGGGATAAAAGAATAAAAATGTGATTTCCCCTGCCCTCAAAGATTTTACATTCTGCAGAAAGTACATTTTGTTGAACTGTTTTTGTCCAAACTGAACAACATGCATTTATTAAGAGCCTTCAGCTTGACAGACATTGTGGAAGTGTCTGGAGTCGCAAAAACAAACAGTGAAATAGATAGATGTCTAACTGAGCAATTAATTTTCATACTTAAATGTATGTATGCAAATCAAGAAATATCTTTGTTTTTACAGAATACTGCTTTGTAGTCAAGCCCATTAAAAAAATCCCAAACAGTTAACCATAAGTATCTCAATAAGGGCTTATATTCTTGAAGGCAGAGTTTAGTGTATGGTTGTTGAGTTACTAAGCTATCCCCAGCTACACAACTGTTTCAGTCGTTGAGAATTTAACGGAGGAGAAAATGAGAATGTATTGATTTCTTTGCATGCCCCTTGGTAAGGCATTCCAGGCTGTTTTTATGATGTGTTTTTAAGCACATGAGACTGCCCCTTTTAAGTTACTTAAGAGAATCCAGACCTACCAGAGACTGTGGATGCTGCTTTCACTTTGGAATCTCACACCAAAGAAGATTATATCCTGAGTGATGATAATGAGGAAGGGGGAGGAAGGGGAGGCGGAGTGGGGAAAGAATAGAAGGAAGGTAGGTACAAGCCATTTTTACTCTGAAGTGTATGCTGACTGAATATATAAAACCAGCATGTAGATTGGATTTGCCATCAACTAAATGAAGCAGCTGGGGAAAAGAACCTCAAAAAGCTGAACAAAAAGCAAAGGGATCAGAATGAATAAATAACTAATATTTACATAGTACTTACTATGTGCCAAGCTTTTATTTTTTCAATTTTATTTCATTCTCATAATAGCATTGGGAAGTGGGTGTTATTCTTTTCCTCCTTTTTAGAGATGAGGAAACTGAGGTAAAAAGAGATGAAATGACTTGCACAGAGTCACACTGCTAGAAAGTGTCTGAGTCTGGATTGGTACTCAAGTTTTACTGACCCTAAGCCCAGCACTCTATACATTGTACTACTTAGCTGTCCAGAGGCAAACAGTTTAGTTAGGCAGAAAATATTGGGTATCAGCAATAAGGAGATCTTGATACTAATGGCATTCTTCCTTTTTTATTGTTGTTGAAGGAAACAACTTTTCTCCATCCTGCCAGGGCAGGAGCTTGTTGGGGGCCATAATTTTGGTGATGTTCAAGCTTTGGGGGCTTGTGCTTTGAATGGTGGAGTATAGCCCCTCTACAATTTAGCAGAGAGTGTTTGAGGGTTACCGGGGCTGAAAAAACAAATCACCGTGTTTCTCATCTGGTGATAAACCTCTCCTAATTTAGCTAGGCTGGTCCTCAAAGAGGAGGTCCAGAGCCTGTCCCCCAGCCTGTCCTGGAAGACTTGCCAGCTTGATAGGAACTAATTATTACAGTTTTCAAGAACTCAGGATCATCTTCATGCCATTAAGGGGTTTTTGAAGGGGATTTCAGGGAGAGCACAGTGATTTTTTTTAACTAAAATTTACAACATATTGATCAGACAAGGAACAGTGACATGAGACTTTATTGGAAGACATAGTGCAGTGTTCTAAAATAAAGTTCATAGGTTTTATAGTTTGAATTATGGCTTGCTTGTCACCCTTGCCACATGTATTACCTGCATAATAATGTCCATCTTTATTGGTGTTTAGAGGGATAGAAACTGGACTTATGATTTCATTGATATAGGAAACTTGGAGATGAGGAAAACCAGCATAGTCTTAGACCACTGCCTAGAATTCTGAGAAATTAAATGACTTTCCCAAGATCACAAAGCTAGAATGTGTCAGAGGCAGATCTTGAATCTGAGTCATCTCGGCTCAGAAACCAGTTTTTTATCCACATACCATGTCACCTCTCATGAGTATATATAATGTAATATATCATATATATTCATATATAATAATATTATATTGTATTAATAATATAATAAGCATATGACATTAGTATTTACGTGTTTTACATTCCTCAGCTCATTCTATTTTCATGACAACCCTTGAACTAGGTATATTTAATATAATATTTTATTCCCCCCCCAATTATATGTAATAATAATTTTTAACATTTGTTTTTCAAAATGTTGCATTCCAAATTCTCTCTCTGCTTCATAAAATGGCAAGCAACTTGATCTAGATTACACATGTATGATCATGCCAAACATTGGTCATGACGTTTAGAAATAAATTATAATACTATCATTCCCATTGTACAGAAGTGAAAACTGAGGGTTCTGAGAATTGAAGTGATGTCCAGAGTTTACTGCTAGTGATGATGGGAAGAGGGACTTGGGATCCACCATCTTCAGACTCTGAATCCAGTTTTTATTCCACTACACTTTGATGTCTTTGTTATCTTTTAGTCATTTTAGTTACATTCAATCTTAGTGACCCCATTTGGGCTTTTCTTGGCAGAGATACTAAATGGTTTGCCATTTTCTTTTTCAGCTCATTTTATAAAAGAGGAAACTGAGGTAAGCAGGGTTAAGTGATGTGTCAGGATCACATAGCCAGAGGGTGTCTGAGGCTGGATTTGAACTCAAGTCTTCCTGACTCCAGCTCTATCCATTGTGCCACCTTGCTGCTCTGATGTCTTTGCTATGTATGAATTATGGTAAACAATTCCATCAGTTTCACATGTGACTTTTAAAAATTATGATTGAATCATTTTTTGGACTTAAGCTTTTTTCAAAAATAATTTTTACTGACTTTTTTCATTTGGTTACAAATTTGAAAAATATTGTAACTTCTATAATGTTTTAACAGTTTATGAAGTTTGTTGGACAGAATCTGGATTACCCTGGAAAATCCAAATACTAAAGCTCTGACCCTCCCAGGGTCTCTGGGTATAACAGAAAATCCATGTTAAGGTTGATCAGGAGATTAACTTAACTGGAATGGGAAGTGGAAGAGAAGGAAAAAGAACAAATTTTGGAAATTGGAAAGATGCAAGTTGGAGAGTGGGTGAGAGAAAATCTCACTTCTTTTAGGTGGTCCTAAAATCATTCCATAGCTGCTTAGTGGATTTGTTTGCAATGATTGTAGTCACTGGTAAATCGTCCCACTTTCAAACTTCTCCAGGTTAGGAGAAATTTCTCCAATTTTGAAGCAGAGGAGAGTAATGGGTACAATGCTGGGTCCTGGAGTCAGGAAGACCTGAGTTCCAACCCAGCCAAAGCCAGTTAGACTGGAGTCAAAAAGGCCTGAATTCAAATATTTGTGACTCTAGACAAGTCACTAAATCTCTGTCTGACTCATTTTTTCCTCATTTGCAAATGGGGATGATAATAGCACCTAACTTTCTGGGTTTGGGGAGGCTGAAATGAGATGATATTTGCAAAGTGCTTAGCGCTGTACCTGGTAAATAGTAGACACCTATGTGTTTCCTTCCCTTTTCACCTTTCCCACTAAAGACATCTATAAAAATCATCCCCCTTTCATTTTTTTTCCTTTGACCTCTAGCACTGAATATAATAGGAATAGTGCCTGGTATTATAAAGTACATCTCTCATAGAAATTTAAATTAAATATTTAATGATAAAAGACCACTTTTATACAGAACTTTAGGGTTAGCAAAGAATTTTATTACATATATTATGCCATTAGATTCTCACAATAACCTTGTCACCCTTATTATCAATATTATTCAGATGAAGAAATCAGTACTCAGAAGTCTAATGACTTGCCTGTGGTCACCAATAGTAAGTGTCTAAAGTGGGATTTGAACCTAGGAATGATTTTATATTAAAGCTAAGATGTTTTTTCCTCATGGAAACATACTTTATATCATGAGATAATATATGTAAAGTACTTAGCGCAGTGCCTGGCACCTAGTAGGCAGTTAATAAATGCTTGTTCCCTTCTATTCCCCTTGCATGTCCCCATTTACTTGATATTACTAAGGCAATGTGGTTAGCTAAGTGCTAAGTGCTCTGGATTTTAGCAGTGACATTGAGTTTGATTTATAGCTGTTGGGAAATCATTTGCTTACTCAAAGCCTTAGTTCTCTGATCTCTAAAGTGGGCATGATTTTTCTTATAAAAATATTTTTCATTCCCTTGGAGTATATGCCAGTAAAATTGTACACAATTCCATACTGAACCTTTGATGCTTAATGAAAGCTGAGCAATAGATGGATGAATAGATAGATAGACAGACAGACAGACAGACAGACAGACAGACAGACAGATAGATAGATAAACAGACGGATGTATGTATGTATGTATGTATGTATGTATGTATGGATAGATGGATGGATGGATGGATGGATGGATGGATGGATGGATGGATGATGTAGATGATAGGTAGATAGACATAGACATAGATCGGGATATAGATAGAGAAATAGATAAACAGATATAGAAATCTCTCTCTCTTTCTGTCTCTGTATCTGTCTCTCTCATCACAGAGAGTAACTGAATGCCCTGCACTTAGCCAAAGATAGTTAGAACAGTGAAGAGAGCCCTACATGGGAGGTGATATTGAATAGTGAAAAGGATGATAAATGTGAAAAGTAAGAGGAATTGGGTTCAGAGCCTGCCTTTACTCTCTATCATTTATGTTACCTTGGTTATGTTATCTGACCTCTCTGTGAATTAAATGACCTCGAAGGTGGCTTCTTTCTCTAAATCTATGGTCTTATTGCTAGATGAAAACTCAGGATTAAGCTGGATAAATTTGATCAAAAAGAACTAAAAACTTGCCTTCTTCTCCCAGAAGTGATGACTTCCCCAGATCCAATTTTTTTCCTGTGATATATGTCCAAGGATATGCTAGAGTAAGTTCATTCCATTTCTCAAGGGCTGATTGATAAATTATTGCTATGATCATTTGTAACCCCGAAATTGGCAAATGACACGAAGCAGGGCTTGATTTATGATTTTGTTGTTTATTTAGACTTTATAAAGAGAGGGAGAAAATATTAATAAGATAGATTAAACTTGAAAAGGTATCAGCATACATTTCTCCTCCAGAAAACTGATTGTTAAATATTTACCAGCATATCTCTGCATTCATCTCAAGGTGCCATTTTCCTCCTTTTTTGAAAATTCATACCTTACCTGTACATTCCTCAGATGTTCTTTCTCAAGAACAAGTCAACAGAAACACATATTAAAAATAAGAAATGAGATATGAAACTTTAAAATCACTTGGTTTTACAGTAGGTCTCTCTCTTGGATCTCTTTCTCTCACCATCTCTCTGTGTCTGTCTTTCTGTCTCTCCATTCTTTCCGTGTCTTGGTCTCTGTAGCAGCTGCTGCTTGCTGTTGGGGAGGCAGCAGGCAGCCTTTATTTAAGAGAGGATGTTGTAGCCCGTTATCAAATGTCTCACTGACTGTCAGTTTGCCTCTCACAAACCACCTCATGCTGCCTGGCTTCCTAGACTTTCTAACGTAAATCTCTTCCTAAATTGTTACTAGAAGAGATGCTCAGCTTCACAATTCTGCCAGGCATCCATTAATCCTCCACATAGAGGCAGGATTTTTTTTTTTCTGTACGTGTGTGCATTCTCCTTCACCTTGCCAGCAAAATGGCATCTCTGATCACACCAGCAGCATATCTCACACAAGCTTTCATAAATATGTCCAGCTGTTTCCTCAATCTATTTTCCACGTAGATTGCAAATCACCATTTAATTTGCATGTTGCCACTACAGATGCTGGGGAGACAAGCCCCTGATGAACATTCAGGGCTGTTGGCATTCAGCTGCTAATTTGCTTAAGTATAAAGTTTCAGATGCACTACACACCCTCTTTAGAAGCTTCAAGGCAGGACTCAGATCCTGGACAATTGTCCCAGTTTATTCGACTGACCCACTATGACTATTTCTATTTCATTTATAAAATATATGTATTTCATTTTAAAAATGCATGATGCTGCTTTAGAAAATAGGAATAATAATAAAAAAGGCATTTATGTACTGGTATAATGTTTGTGAGATTCTTTACAAAAATTGTCTCATTTTATTCTTGCAATGACCCTGGGAAGTGGTTACTTTTATTGTCTTTACAGATGAGGGAACTGAGGCAGACAGAGATTAAGTGATGAACCCAGGCCAAGATCACAGAGCTAGAAAGTCTCTGACACCACACATCTTCCTGCCTCCGCATCCAACTCTCGATTCTACTATGGCAACTAGCTGCCTCAGATGATACGAATAATTTTTCTTTCACTTAATATTTATAGAGCTCTTACTATGTATAAAGTATCATATTTGGTGCTGGTGGAAATTTTTTTTAAAAGTGAAAAAAAGGTCATCTTTAACCACTAAAAATTTATACTCTAATATTATTAACTCATTTTATAGTGGCTTAAGTTTTGCAAAGTGATTTTCTCATGACAACCTTGTTGGGGAGGTAGTATAAATTTTTTTTATCTTTATTTTCAGAAGAAAAAATTGAAATTCAAAGCAACATACAATGACTTGCCCAAGGCTATATAGTTAGTATTAGAACTAGGAGAAGAGCTCAGATTTCCTGAAAACTGATTTAGTGCTCTTTCCAGTACATCATAATGCCTCTTCAATAGTAACCCATAACAGCATAAGACTTTATAGTTTCTAAAGTACTTTATGTGTGCTACCTCATTTCACCCTCATAAAAGCTCTACGAAAAAAGAAAAGCAGGGAGTTCATTTTATTTTAAATTTTTATTGATGGTTTTTACTTTTACAGTAAAATAATGTTTCAGCACGCTCCCCTTGGCACTAAAGTCTCCCCAGTAATAGAAAGAATAAAATAAAAAACCCATGGTTAAGCAAAATTAAACCCAGTAGTCATGTCTAGGAAAAAATGCAATATTGTTCATTCATAGCCTCCCACCTCTATAGTGAGAAGAGTGGAGTGTATTTCATCATTTGTTCTTTGGGGTCATCACTGATCATTATAGACTCTGATTGCCTTTCACTGTTTTCATTTGTATCTTCTTTATTTTACTTCTGGTTCTGTTACCTCACTCCAAATCGGTTCATTCATATCTTCTCAGGCTTCTCTGAATTCTCCTTACTTGCTGTTTCTTATGATGTAATTATGTTCAATTCTACTCATGTGCCATACTTGGTCTAGCCATTTTTTAATTGATGGGCACCCACTTTGGTTTCAGATGACTGCTCCAGGGATACATTTTTACAGACGGGAAAGAGAAAGCCCAGTGGGGATAATGATTTGCCAAGATGACAAGGAAAATTAGTGGAAAAGCCAGTAATAGAGTCTAATTCCCTTGCTTCTATGACTAGTGCCATTTCCAATAGGCCATAAAATAACAGAATTCATCTCATATCTTAGTGACTTAGATGAGAAAATAAATAGACTATAGATGCTGGATCTATTAGTAGATCCTAATGCCTACTATCTTTGATATATTGCTGTGATATTTTGTGGTGGGAGAGGTCTTAGGTGAGATTTTTTTTCCTAAGTGTGCCTTAGGGTCTAGAATTGAAATTTTATCTTTTGCTAGACAGCTACACCATAGGTTAGAAAAGAATGGAGAACCAGGGCACAGTGGTGTAGACAAGCTGCCTTTTAGTGGTATTTCACAAAGAGCCAATGATCCGTTGGTACTTTCTTTCTTTCTCTTCATTTCTAGTTAGTTTCTACCCAGCTTCTCTTCCTGAAGTGTTGCAGAGAAAGCATAAGCTTAAGATGGACTGAATACAGTCTTCTGAAGCCACTAGGAATTCTTCCCTTAATTCCCAGGATTGAGGGAGAGAGATATGGTTGCATCTCTTACTGTTAAGTAGTACAAAAATCTTTCTTTGAGAGGGGTTGGTGAAGAGGGAGTTCTCATCTCTTGATTCCATTTTCAACATGAAGATCCAAAGGCTCAATGAATGATGTGAAGTTGTTTAAAAAGTTACTGAAGAGGCCAGATATACAGCAAGTTTTCCTAATCATCATTATAAACTTAATGGAAATAGTATTTTTAACTAGGTTAGTCCATCTTAGACTTCTTACTTGATAAGGCAGGACAGGTTGCCCAGAGTCCTACATGTACTTTCTTATCCATTTCAGAGTTCACAGGAAAGACAGGTAGTATCTTATTAGCTGTTTGAATCCTAGGCAGGTCATTTAACCTCTGTTTGCCTTAATCCAATGGAGAAGGAAATGGCAAAGCACTCCAATACCCAATAGGTAGTATTAGGATGCTATGATCTATAGGGTCAGGAAGAACATGACTAAAAGAATCAACAACACATTATGTTATATTTTTATTTATTTTGTTAAACTTTTCCCAATTATATTTTAATCTGGGTTGGACAACTCACCAGAACATTGAAGGCTGCTTGTAGCCTGCTGGCCCCAGGTTAACACCTGTGTTAAATCATGTTTCTG
Organism: Gracilinanus agilis; assembly: GCF_016433145.1. NCBI lineage: Eukaryota > Metazoa > Chordata > Mammalia > Didelphimorphia > Didelphidae > Gracilinanus > Gracilinanus agilis. Next base: position 498,744,055 of record NC_058131.1, on the reverse strand, counting down.
GGTGACACAGAAGCATAGATTCTTAGATCACAGGCTGGAAGGGACTAAAAGGTCATCTAGTTTATTTTTTAAACCCTTTACCTTCTGTCTTAGTCTCAGTTCTAAGGCAGAAGAATGGCAAAGGATTCTAAGGATTGTATGAGAGTAATCATCAGGCCTCAAGCTCATCTGTGAGGAAGGGAAATGTCTATCCCAGTAAAGACTCCCCTGGAAAAATGGGCAGATGAGAATAATTTGTTACACCAATCATGAAGATGATTGAAGGAGGTTACATGGAATGCTTGGAGTCTGGTCAGACACTGAAGAAGCCAAGATTATCTACTACTTCTCAGGCTATCACCAGTAGTCTTGCCTTTTTCCTTTTTTTTTTTTTTTTTTTTAAACCTTCACATTCTATCTTAGAATCCATACTGGGTATTGGTTCCAAGGCAGAAGAGCAGTAAAGGCAAGGCAATGAAAGTTAAGTGACTCACCCAGGGTCACACAGCTAGGCAGTGTCTAAGGTCAGATTGAAACCCAGAACCTCCCATCTCTGGACCTGGCTCTGAATCCACTGAGCAACCTAGCTGTCCCCTTGCCTTTTGTCTTGTACAATTTTGGCTTTGTGCAATTTGTCTCATTTAAATCTAATTCACAAGCAAGTCAAGACATTGTGATGTCATTGGTTCCCTTTGAAAACAAAGGATGAACAACATGTACTATTATGGATAGGCTTGTCCATTTCTTTGTGGGTGTGTATGTGTGTGTATTTGTACATATATACACATTACATGTGTGTGTATATATGTATATATACATATATATAGTGCTTAGTATAGTGCCTGGCCCTGACTGAGTTTTTGATAAATGTGTATTGACTCAACGTTTCTAAGCAGTATTTGGCACTTTATGATGTGGCTTGGCTCACATACGCCTATATTAGGCATAGTCTTTGAAGCATCCACTTGAGAACAGAAAGATGAATAGGAGAAGCAACTATCCGTGATACCTTCCCTCTACCATGAAACCATTTGCATCCATCCCCACTTCTAAGTGATCTCTTCTTTTCCTGAATTCTTAGAAAAACATTCCCTATTACACTCATTTTTAATATTAGTTCAAGCACTTTTTTTATTATTTAAATGATTGTGAATGTAAGTATCGACTCTTCTACTATATTGTAAATTCTGTAAGACAAGAGATTCTGAGTAATATTCCATTTGTACCTCAGTAACTAGTAAATATTTATTATAAGAGAAGCATAAAAATTGAAAAAAATAAACAAAAATCTTTTTCTTAAACCCTTCCCTTCCATCTTCGAATAAATACTCTGAAGAGCTATAAGGGCTAGGCAATGGGGGTTAAATAACTTGCCCAGGGTCTTACAGCTGGGAAGTGTCTGAGGCCAGATTCAAACCTAGGACTCTCATCTCTAGGACTGTTTCTAAATCCATTGAGCCACCTAGCTCCCCACCCCACCCTCTTTTTTTTTTCTTTTTTTTTAAACAAAAATCTCATTGGAGTAAATTGAATTGAATGTAATGGGCCTTAATTGGCTAATATATTTTTTAAAATATATATTTATTTAAAAATATATTTTTCCATTGTTACATGATTCATTTTCTTTCTCTCCTCTCTTCCCTTCCCCTTCCTGGAGCCAAAAAGCAATTGCACTGGATTATACAGGTGTTGTCACTTGATATAATTTCCATATTATTCATTTTTGTAATAGGGTAATCTTTTAAAACCAAAACCCCAAATCATATTCTCATATAAACAAGTACTAAATCATATGCTTTTCTTCTGCATTTCTACTCCCACATTTCTTTCTCTCAACAAGGAGAGCATTCTTTCTCATAAATCTCTCAGGGATGTCCTGGATCATTACATTGCTATTAATAGCAAAGTGGATTACATTTGTTCATCCCACAGTGTTGCACTTTCTGTGTACAGTGTTCTCCTGATTCTACTCATTTTACTCTGCATCAATTCATGGAGGTTCTTCCAGTTCATATAGAAATTCTCCAGTTCATCATTCCTTTCAGCACAATAATATTCCATCACTATCAGATATAGTCTATATCCCAGTTCACTTATCACAGCTTCGCTGTATCCCAGGTTTAAAATATATATATATATAATTCTGTATCAGCAGTACACCACTACAGTTTGTGCAAGTTTGCCAACATGAGATTGAACATGACATATTATTGGCTGAAAGGCAATCAATAACAACACTCTGTTCTATATCCTAGGTACTGATTGGCTCAGTGTTTATAGTGGGATAGGTTAATAAGAGTGTGGAAAGGGTTTATGGGAGAGGGGGAAGGGTTTATAAAGCCTTAAAATGTATGTAAGTAATTAAATATATATATAACCCTGCTACTTTGCTGATTTTCACCTATTGCGGGGTCTTTGGAATGTAACTCTCATGATAGGTGAGATATCACTGTACCATAATTTGTTCAGCCATTCCCCAATCAAGGGATCCTCCTCCCCACCTCAATTTCCAATTTTTTTTGCCACCTCAAAGAGTGCAGTTATGGATAATTTTGTACAACCTTTTTTTATTATCTCTTTGGGCTATAAAAGTAATAGTGGTATTGCTGTATCGAAGGACATACATTCTTTTAAAGCCCTTTGGGCATATGAATTGGATCATATTGGGGTACATGGACACATCAAATTGGAGGATCGTCTCTTCCTTCCACTTGCCTTTGAGATCAAGGCTACCCTTTTTTCCTTGCCTTGTAGGGGTAAGAGTGTAACTTCTGCTGCCAGTTGAAGCTAGGTGGCTGACTGATAAATATGCTGTTGGAAATTGATATTGGGAATCAGAATTGTGAGACTAAGGCCACAGCTGAGAGAGATTTCCCGCTGTCATTCTGGTGCAGGTGCAGCTGCTAGGTGTCCTTTCTGTGGAGATCTAGAAGAAGCCTTAGGAAAGCTGCTTTAGATTGGGAGCCAGAGCAGGCATATGGGACCAGAATCTGGACAGGACACTAAGTCTAGATTAGCTAGAAAGGCAAAGCATTGAAAACCTCAGCAATAGGGGGAAAAGCCAGGAATTAACACTCTTTGTAATTCACCCAATTCCATTGCTTATAATCTCTGACCCTAGAAAAATTCAAAAAGCTACTCCCTAATCAATATTTTTCAAAAGTAGGTGGGGGTGGGGTATCTAAGTGGCTTTAGCAGATTGAGAGCCAGGCATCGAGATGGGAGGTCCTGGGTTGAAATTTGGCCTCAGATATTTCCTAGCTGTATGATCCTGAACAAGTCATTTAATCCTATTGTCTAGCCCTCATCACTCTTCTGCCTTGGAACCCATACACAGTATAGAGAAGATAAGTGTTAAAAAAAAAAAAAGAAAAGAAAAGAAAAGAAACCAGGGCTAAGGTTGCTCTCTAAGCACTCCCAAAGAAGTGAGGGGATAAGCTGTAGGAGGTTTGGGGACTATTGGGTAAAGTGTTCTCCATGAGTGCAATTTTACTTTATCTCTAATAAACTATGTGATGACAGAAAAAATAATTTCCTACAAATCATCAATATAGAAAATCAACAGGGAGTTGTGAATTTCTAAAATTGGGGAGAGGACTAGAGGTAGAGAGATATCCGTGTTTTAATAATCCTGAGCTATGTTTTATACCACCCTCAGGCTCAGGTCCATAGGTATTTCTTTTTGTCCAACTCTAAAGTCCTAATGATTTTAGAACGCTCAGCATATAATTACTTAAAAATAATAGAAAGCTTTTCATTTTGAAAGGACTAATAATATAAAAGAGAGAGTATTCTATACCTTCTTCTCAGTAACTACAGAAGGTATAAAATGCTTTATTGAATTAACCAGTCAAAACTATGAATTAGATATGAACAAAGCTTTTAATTCAAGTCCAACTCTTTGTGACCCCACTTGAGGGTTTTCTTGACAGAAAAACTAGATTGATTTGTCATTTCCTTCTCCAGCTCATTTTTTACAAATGAGGAAACTGAGGCAAGCAAGGTTAAGCGACTTGCCCAGATCATACAGCTTCTAAATGTCTGAGACTGATTTGAACCTAAGATGAATTTTTCTGATTCCAAGTCTCTCACTCTATCCACTGTGCCACCTAGCTGCGTCAAACAAGACCTAGACATCTCTATTCAATGAATCAATCTAAGGCATACACTAGGTGGGAACAATCCATCAAGGAGGAGTAACAATCTTTTGAGCTACTGGATGAATCCAGTAATTCCTCACAGGAAATGCCTAATGGTTGGTTGAAGGGAGTTAGTCAAGCTCTGTGGGGCTTGAATGAAAAATTGCCAGCGAGTACAGAATCTGGCAGGGCTTATAATGGGCCATTGTAGTGGTGGGGCAGTTTTGTCTAAGCCTTTGAGAGGAAATTACTGGGGAGAGAGAAAATTATCTATATTTCTCCACCACTTCCTTGACCAAAAGATGACCTTGCAAACCTCAAATGGTTGGAAGATTTGGACTTCCCACTGACTCCTAGCAGTTCCTCTGGAATAATAGCAATCCTGATTGACTGCAACATTTTCATTAGGAGGTAAGGGCACACTAGATATACTATGAAAAAGTGGCTTCAAAAAACTACAAGATCTACAGAAAACTATGCCTCCATAAAATGAGGAAAAGAACTTCCATCCAATCAGAAGCTATGAATTACTTCCTTCACATATATACTCTTAAAGCTTGAGCCTGTTTCCCCTTGGATTATGTATATATTTGTGGACATGCATGCCAGACATTTAGAGTATTAACAACAATAGCAAGCAAGTTTAAATTTTAACCTACTCTCCCCAGAAACCAAATAGGAAAAAGGGAAAAAGTATACTTTCCAGTCTAAGGTTTTGTTTTTCTTTTTTTTTTTATTTATCATCTCAATAAATGTCCTTGTGTAAAATTAAATTGATTAATTGATTTTGGAGAAATACCAACTTGTTAAATGGTACTGGGGCACATTGGAGAAGAATCACTTTAGAAACCAGTTCAGTACTGTGCAAGATTCCCCTTAAGATCCTGAGGAAAAGACAGAGTGTCTCCTTTCTGAGAATCAAATCTGCTATTCCATTGTAAGTTGGGAAAGTGAGGCCAGAAATATGCGACATTTGGTTTTAAAGAGATTTCCTTACTGGATGTTTGGAAAGTATGAACTCTCCCCAAGTGCGTTTAAATTCTAATTTGACGAATATAGTGTAATCTTTTTAAAGTGAAAGGCAGTATTTCGTAGAAGATGGAATACTGGGGCCTTGGATTTAGGAAGATATGGGTTCATGTCCTTCCTCAGAAACACAAGGACTTTATGAAGAGGGAACAAATAATTTAATTCTCACATGAGATGATATGAAATAGGTGACTGTTTTCATTGTTAGATGGAGTTTCCCATACAAATGAAAATCATAGATCTCATACTGAAAAAAAAAAGCCTTTTGAGAAACTCAGTAACTAAATGAATTACATTAAATTCTCTACTATAAAATAGGTAAATAAGAGATTTATTAGCAATGTTTTGCTCCTAGCTTAATAACTCACTTACTTTAGTATGGAGCAAGGAACTTGCTCCTATACAGCTAATTCTGTCATCCTTAGCTTTGCTTTCTTATTATAGGTTTCCCTCTTGAGTTTCCTAGCTGTTTCAGTCTCATACCACACATATATCATAGCCCCTGGGATGCTATTAATTGCCTGTTAAAGACCCAATGTTGACAGATAAGTCCCTACTTTGTTGTCTCTGCAGATGTCTTTGGTTGATATTTATAACCCTCTGCTTCTGTTTCAACAATCTCTGTCACCCTGAGCCTGGAGATTCATTGTAGCCCTGGAAAAAGCTTGGTTCCTTTTCCCTTTGGGGCTTGACCTATGGATTATTTTGAGGGGGTTGTTAACTGTTTTTGTGTTATGGACCACACTGTCAGTCTGGTGAATACTAGGGACTCTGTTCCAGCATAATGTTTCAAAATATATAAACTAAAACATAGGTAACTATATTGAAATACAATTATCAAAATATTTTAAAATATGAATCCATGGGCCCTAGGTTAACTATCTTCTGAACAAGTAAAAATAGGATAAAATTCAGATTCTGAATCACCTGAGAAAGGGCAGTTGAGTTCAGCTGAAGTTGAAGTAGACCGTGATTGGAGGTAGGAATTATTTCTTTCAGATCACTTTATACTTAACTTTTATTTCTTTGCTGAATGGGAGAAAAAATAGATTTGACTTTGTGTGACTTTCCATTTCAGATATTCCTAGGTGCGATTCAGTTTTAACTTCTATTTCCTTATCTGCCTGTGAAGAAGCAGTTGTACAGAACCAATTTACTTGGCTAATTCTTTCCTCTGTCATCTTAGTAATTATTTCGGATATTAGTCCATTGCCAAGCACTCTCTTCTCCATCAAGCCATTTCATCTTTCCTGAAGGTCGCTGTTCTCGCAATTGGGATGTCATCAGCTCCCCCTTATGACTCCTTTGTGGGAGGAAGAGAAATTCAAAATGACAGACCAGTTTTTATACATTGGTTTTCAATTCAACAAACATCAATTATCATCATAGTTGTGCTAATTGTAATAATGTCCTTTACCGAGTTCCTTTTTATATCACAGAATTTTAGCACTGGTCTAGAGGCCATCTATTCCCATCCCATAGGGCAGTGATGGGCAAACTATGGCGTGCAGGCCAGATGTGGCCCTTCTTCTTCATAATCTTTCAATCATTAATAGGGCTTCATATCACAAAACATACAAGAATTTTGTAAAATATATCATTGTTATTTTTTAATAAATTATATTGGCCTGCCTAAAGTTTTTTTTTTCCTTTCCTTTGGCTCCCTCTTTAAAAAGTTTGCCCATCACTGTCATAGGGGAAAAGGAACTTTCCTTCCAGGGAGGGAAAACTTATTTCCTACTGAGGTATCCCATGCCACTCTTGATTAACTCTAAATGTTGGAAAATTTTTCTTTATATTAAACCTAAATCTCCTTCTTCTAAGAGTTTTGCATTTCCCAAAGTTCTTAACATTTCTTAAATGTCCACTAGTAAGACCCTGCAAAGAAAATTTATGTCATAGAATCATAGGATTTAGAGTCCTTAAAGATTATCTATCCAACTCTCTTTTTTTGTACAGATTGACAAATCGAAGCCCAGGCTAGTCAGACAACTTGCCCAAGATACAACACAGTTAATATTAGGAGAATCAGGATTTAAATCCAGGTCCTCCCCATGCTGCCTCTGATTAGGGGAGAACAAAAGGATTTCCCTACTGCACAAAGCACCTAGGAGTTTATTAGATAAAATAAATGTGCAGTTCACTCAGTCATCATGGCTGTGTGATTCACCCAAGCGTCAATCTGTAGCAAATATATTTAGAGGTGTCAGGTGATGGAGGTAAAACATGAGTAGGTTTGGAAAGGGAAGATTAACAACAGATAATTCAAGCATAGAGAAAAGAGCATCACTGAATTGGTGAACTACAAGGTTAAGAATGGGAAGATAGGAAAATGAAGTGAGATTAGGAGTGAATGACACAGTATCCTGAAAGATGAAGGGATTTATGTTCATAGCGAGTACAAGAATAGCTTCAGGAAGAATGAAACACAGGGAAAAATGAATAATTGCCATAGTTAGAGCAATGGACTTCCTTCATCCAACTACTCAGTCATTGGAGCACAAGAAGTCTACTTTTAGTGAGAGTTCAGCCCCTTCCCTCTCACTCTCCTTAAACATAAATTATGCCAATTTTATGTTTTCTTAATCTACCCCTATAATTTCATTGATGTTATCAATGCTCTCTACCAGTGCAATAGAATGGAAGCTCCATGAGGGCAAAAACTGTTTTGTCTTTGTCTTGGTGTCACAAGTGCCTCAAACAATATTTAACATTTATTTGAATGCATTTCTGATTTCATATATTTGTGTGTTACCTCCAGAGATAGTTTGCTACCTCTATTTCTGTCCTTCCTATGCACCTCTTATCTATATTCTTCTATAGATTATTTATAGAGGATCCACGCAATTTGCTTAAGAGCTTCCTCCCTTTCTCCTGAGAACAGATGGAACACCAGTTGATCACCTGTGACCCATCACTTCTATCATTTCATGAACACTTCTCTTTTTGTTATACATTTCCCTTTTTTACTACTATTCATCTTTGAAGTCTCTCATTACTCATATGTTGCAGCCTGCTTACACCTACCATGCTGTTCTTTGTTTTCTCTTCATTTTAAATTTTTTCAGAGAACATTCTACAATTCACAACATAAGGAAACATCAGCAGAATACTGGCATTAAAAAGATGGGCTTTTGTTTCTGGGGGAAGCACAGAATTGTTAAAAGAATTTTGAATTTCCCAAAGGAAATTCAATCTACTCTCCTCCATTTGTTCAACCTTGGGCCCAACTTGTCAATCTGTGCTTCCTAAGATATAAATATTGATGGAAAAAATCTAAATACTATTTATCCAAATGCATGTCATCATCTGGGCAATAGACATTCTTTATTCACTTGTCTTTCCTATGCATATGATGATCAGATCAGACTCTTTTGAGTGCTTACAGATCATTTCCAGGAGGTTCTGAGATTTCCAAAGGATTGATGCAGTTAAGATAATGCCACCCAGAAACAGAAGTGTCTGAAGGATGTTGTCATCCTTAGGGGAGCTATCTTCAACCAGATGCTCCACTGGATTTCCTCCACTGTAGTAGTGAGCACCTTTAGCAAGAATGTGCTTTCTTATTTTATGCCTTTCCTGAGTTTAGGATCAAGCAGTTATTGAAAAGGGTTTTATTTCTGTTATTGCCTCTTTCAAAAATTCCTGAAGGATTTTGATTGGTAGAAATATCTTGTTAGGAAAAATCCTTTAAACCTGCATTTTCTCTCGTCAAATGCCTTTACATAATCAGCAAACAGTAAATACAGTGTGATCTTATATCCTCTACACCTTTCAGGTAACCGAAGAATAATAAAGAATAGTAAAGTAAAAAAAAATAGAAAAGAATAGTAAAAAGATGTGATTGCCTGACAATCATAGTTTCTTGATGAAAGACTGAATTGACCTGAACTGTCTTAATTTCTGGGCAAACACCACTTTCAGAGCCATACCCTATTGAGTTTGAAATTCCTATTTAGAATACCAGGATAGCAGCAGCAGCTGGAAGATTCTTTATGCAATTGTATCTGAACCTTTGTGGCCTCATTTGGGATTTTCTTGGCAAAGAGAGTAAAGTGGTTTGTCATTTCTTTCTGCAGTTCATTTTACAGATGAGGAACTGAGGCAAAAAAGGTAAAGTGACTCATCTAGGTTCACTCATCTAGTAAATGGGGTCACATTTGAACTCAGGAAGATGAGTCTTTCTAACTCCAAGGCTGGGACTCCCCACATTGTGCCATCTAGCTGCCCCAACTGGAAGACTTCTAAATTTTAATATTTTATTTCTAGTCATTCTGGATTCTGAGCTTCTGACGTTACTAGTGACTGGAAAGGTTGTCGTCTGATGGCTGAATCTTTGGGGCTGATGTTGCCTGCAGGATGTGAGGATTGTGGGGAAGTGGACAATGTTATTCATTTTCTATAAACAATCGCACTTCTGATACAAATGGTAATGATTTTCTGTCTTCACAAAACCTGAACTTGAACCAAGGAGGAAAACTGCTCTCTCTCCAATTATCCTGGGCTAAAACCATGAACTCTGTCAGTAATTAGCTCAAATAGCTAAGGCGAGAATACATTTTATGCTTTTTGCATCTGATAAGTTTTCTGTATGTCTCTCTTTGTTTTTTAATTCCCAAGTTAAACAAAAATCCCATTTGCTCCATTCTGGGTTTGTGAGAAAAACACTGTGAAGTTAAGTGTTCCTATCTGCTCATTCCTTCTCTGGGTTTGTGAAACTCTACTGTGTTTGTCTGAATAAGAAAAAGAAATCAGCTGAGGGTCGAACCAATTGGGAAAAGCTACGGCAAGTGCCTTCCACACAAAGCAAGGCCTGGCCTATTAAAATCATATTAACTGGCTCACAAATTTCCCATTTTCACAAAAATTGGCCAAGTTTGCCTGTTGATTTATTATTCATACATGGTGAGGAGTTTCCTGGAGGAGATCATAAATACAATTTCTGCCACCCAATCAGGCTTGGAGGTTTGCTGATGAAGTGATAAGCACAATAGAATTCAGAGGGATTAAGGGATGAGGTGGAAAATGAAAACTGAGTTATGTTTCTGTAAGTTGTCTTGCGTGAAGCTGTGGAAGAGATAAAGTGGACTGAATATTATGAAAGTATCTGCATAAATCCTCACATATTAGGAAACTGGGCTCCATAAACCTTTACTTTAAGAGCAGGGGCAAGTTCTCTGAGCTTCAGAATTAGGAGACTAATCCTGTTATAAGAAACATTTCCACTTTTCTTTATCTGGAGGATATGGACACTGTTTGGTGCAAAGAACAGTCAATTCCTCTTCCCAGCAGGTCATTTTCCCCAATGAACCTTCTAGAACATTTAGTACTTGGGGCTGTAGAACAACTAACTGAATTCCTATAAAAAGACAAAATGCCAATTTCCAGGGAAGGAAAGTGGATATAGAAGACAAAAAGACAAAATCAAATTTTCTTCACTTCAACTTTCTTTCTTAATGGCAAATTGACCACAGCCCACCGGCATTGTGCCTTCTTTTATGTAAAAATGACTCCCTGTCAAGAACTGAGGTTCAGTCTAATATTTAGAGAATGGAAATGGGAAAAACTCAGGAAATGATACTGATGCTTCCATGGAATTATTGGGTCACTTTGGCCATGGCATCTTATGCTGTGCTTCATTTATTTCAGTCAGGAATCTTTCATAACATTTTATGAAAATGCTTTAAACTTTTCAGAAAGGAGATGTTTTGAATGAGGAATCAGTTGAATTATTACTTGTGAGTTTGACTTTCTGACTTACAAATTATTGTAGGTTTTAGAGCAGGAGTTCTCAATCTAGAGTCCAAGTTATTATTTAAAAAAAAAAAAACAACCTATGCTTTCCTGGAGGGCAGCAAAGTGACTCAGTGGATAGAAAGCCAGGCTTGGGAGATCCTGGGTTCTAATCTGACCTTAGATACTTCGTAGTTGTGTGATCCTGGGTAAGTCACTTAAGTCCCATTGTCTAGTTTAATGTTTTTCTGCTTGAGATTGATATCGTTGATAAATATGTATTATTGATGTACTGATAGTATGAATTCTAAGATGGAAGATAATGGTTTTAAAAAAAAAAAAGCAAAAACCCTATGTTTTCAGATTTATTTCAATAGAATTAGTTTATTTTGCTGTCCTAAACAATATGTTTTGTAAATTTGAAAAACATTATTCTGAGAAGGGATCAGCAGTCTTCACCAGGTTGCCAAAGGGCTTTATGACTCAAAAAAGGTGAAGAACCTATGCTTTAGAATAAGAAAACCAAGGAAATTATTTACTAATTTTCCTGGGTATAAGATACATTAGCTAATCCTACTTTAGGAGTGGCTAGTAGAGGATTGGTTTTGGACTGCTTTTAGGCACATTGTATGTAACTGGAATGGTAGCACCAGGATATAATTACTGTTATTTTATTTCTGCCATTCATCTCCTAAAATCTGATTCAAGTGCCTCCCTGTGGCACTGAGTTGACTCTGGATTTTTGAAGGTTATGTGATTAAAGCTGTCAAAAGAGGAAAAAAAAATCAGTCTTCCCATTGTATTTAAGGCTCAGATCTATGTGACTTACATATTTATTAAAATTGCAAGTAATTACAGGGACCACTTTTGGCTGGCTTTCAGTCTTCATTCTTTCCAAGAATCCTAACAAAGAAGGTCTGGAAGCTTTTATACCTTTCCAAGAGAAATCAAAGCAGTTATCTTTAGCTATGTGATGCATTATTATAGAAAAATTACAAATCAGGACAGAATGTTTATCTAAATGAAGGGGAAGGTACTTAAAGAACCTTTTCTAGTATTCTCAGTGACCTCTGATGAGTTCTTTGCAATTGCAAAATTTCTAAACAAACAACTTTAGTTTTCTTGTTAGATTCTTAAAACACATAGTATTTGGTCCAATTTATCACTCTTTCTACTTTCCTGCTAGCATTTTGGCCATCTAGCTGGCTCTGCAATTTGAGGCCTTAGTCTTTTTGTTTTTGTTTTTAACTTATTTCTTAGCTTTGAGGATTTAATTTAAAATTTAATTATAGTTAGTTTGGAGCTTTCATTAGTTGCTTCTTCAAAGTGTAAGGTCTTGATATTTTTAACAAATGGGAAAAGTTTTGACTATAGGCTTGTTGACCAAGTGTTGTCCAAATGCCCACCATGCCAAGGTCAGAGATGTTCATTACCAGAGGATTAACCAACAAAGATACAAAGAAAGACAAAGTACAGTCCCGACTCTGTGGTCCCTGGCATGTGTGTGTGGTTTCTTCAGCCCTTGAACCTATCTACTATGTGATCAGGATAGAGGGGAATGGGTAGTGTAAGCAGAAAGTATGAAACATTTTGTAATGAAGTCTATCTACTATGACTTTCAAAGGACTTTCTTCTATATAGCAATATGCAGGGAAAACAAAATAATCACTGTAAATCAAGCTGCAATGGAAATTGATAGAAACATGTTAATTAAGCACCTACTATGTCATTGTGCTAAGCACTTTACAAATATCTTACTTAATTTTTACAACAACCCTGTGAGATAGATAGGTGCTATTATAATCCTAAATTCATAAATCCTAAATTTACAAAAGAGGAAACTGAGGCAGGTGTCAAGTAAATTTGTACACGATCATAAAACCACTAAATGGCTGAGGCAACACTTGAACTCAGATCTCCTGGATTCTGGCCCAATGATCTATCTGTTATGCTGCTTAGCTGCCTGGAGGTTGAATACATAGTGCCTTGGAATACCTCTGATTTGAAGAAGAATGCATCAGAGAATGGCTGCCCAAGGATTAGGGTGTTCTGTGGGTCTATACTCATGAGTTCATGAACTTTTACCAACATAGGAGCCTTTTAACCATCACCCAGAGAACAAAAAGACATTTAATGAAAAAGGCAAGGGTGGAGATCATTTCATATGAGGGTTAGTTAAAATAACTGAGGATGGTTAGCTTGGAGATATTTATCCAGAGTTATCTTTGGATATTTGAAGACTTTGACTGCAGAAGAGAGCAGAGGCAAATCAGACTTCAATTTGATTTAAGCTCTTTAAGGATGGGGACAATTTTTTCACTAAGCTTATAGACTTATGCAGACCTACTATCTCTTAACTGCAAAATAAAAAGGCCTTTTTTTCTATTCTTATGCTTTTCTCGAGATATCTGCAATATTTGACACTGTTGATCATCCTCTCCTCCTGAATTCTCTTTTTGCTGAGAATTTATAACAATTCTCTTTTTAGTTGTTATCTTGGCTGGCTGGTGGCTCTTTTTCTGTCTCCTTTGCTGTTTCACAGCCTATAATGTCACTTCTAAATTAGGTGTACTTAAAGGTACTGTTCTGGGTCCTTTTCTCTATTTTACTTACATTCTATTATTTGGGGACTTCATTAGCTCTTAGGAAGTAAAAAATTATCACCATGTAGATATGTGGCATAGTGGATAGAGTGCCAGACCTACAGTCAAGAAGACACATTTTCAGAAGTTCAAATCTGGCTTCAGACATTTACTAGCTGTGTGACCCAGGCTAAATCACCTAGCCCTGCTTGTCTCAGTTTCCTTATCTGTAAAATGAGCTGGTGAAGGAAATGGCAAACCACTCCAGAATTTCTGTCAAGATAACTCCAAAAGAGGTCACAAAGATACAATTGAAATGACTAAACAAAGATGACCTCTAGTTCTACTTATCCATCCCAATGCTCTTGCTCTATTGAGCTCCAGTTCTATATTACCTACTCTCTGTTAGACATTTCAAGTTGGATATCCCCTGGACTTCTCAAATGTAACATGTCCAAAAGAGTACATCTTCCTCCAAACCCAATTCATATTCTGAACTTACATATTTCTGCCAAGAATACCACCATTTGTGAATATATGATTTAAATATAAAGAGTGATGTTTTAAGTAAATTAGGTGAATATGGAATAGTTTACCTGTCAGATCTATGAGGAAGGTAAGAATTTAAGTCCAAGAAAGAGAGAACATTACAAGATGTAAAATGAATAATTTTGATTATATTAAATTATAAAGGGTTTGTACCAACAAAACCAAAATTAGAAGGGGAGCATCAAACTAGGAAAAAACTATTTTAACAAAATTCTCTAACAAAGGTCTAATCTCTCAAGTATACAAAAAACTAAAGCAAATTTATAAGAAATCAAATTTCCCCAATTGATAAATGGTCAAGAGATGTGAATAGGCAGTTTTAAGATGAAAAGATCAAAACTATCAATAATCATATGAAAAAATGTTCTAAAACCCTCCTGATTAGAGAAATGCAAATGAAAACAACTCTGAGGTACCTCCTTACACCTAGCAAAGTGGATAATATGACAGTAAAGGAAAATAATAAATATTGGAGGGGTTGTGGCAAAATTGAGTCTCTCATGCATTGCTGGTAGAGTTGTGAAATAATTCAACCATTCTGGAAGGCAATTTTGAATTATGCCCAAAGGGCTTTAAAAATGCATATCCTTTGAACCAGCAATACCACCACTAGGTTTGTATCCCAAAGAGCTAAAAAAAAAAAAGGGAAAGTTTCTGTTTGTACAAAAATATTTATAGCTGCGCTTTTTGTGGTGGCAAGAAAATTAGAAAATGAAGGGATGTCCTTCAATTGGGGAATGGCTGAATAAATTGTGGTATATGATGGTGTGGCAAATTATGAACGACTTGCTGTCTATAAGAACTGGAAAGACCTACATGAACTGATGTGGAGTGAAATAAGCAGAACCAGGAGAACATTATACACGATAACTGAAACATTGTGGGATGATTTTAAATGTGATTGACTGCTACTAAAAGCAATGCAATGATCCAGGACAATGCTGAGGGACTTAGGAGAAAGAATACTATCCACATCTAGAGAAAGAACTGTGGGATTAGAAATGCAGAAGAAAAATATATGATTTATGTGTATACAAGTATATGATTTGGGGCTTTGGTTTTAAAAGATTATTACAAAAATCAATAATATGGAAATCAAATTTGAGTGACAATATTTATATAATCCAGTGAAATTGCTTGTCAGCTCTGAGAGAAGGGAGGGAAGAGGGAAGGGAGACAATAAGAATCATGAAACCATGGAAAATTTTTAAAAATAATAAAGTAAAAAAAAAAAAAGAATGCCACTATTTGTTTAGTCTTCTGGATATCTAAACATAACATATCTTTGACTTCCCACCCTCCCTCATCCCAGCAACCCTAGCAGTGAAATATCTGGTACCAGATTCAGATAAATCTGTTGCTTAACCTATCTTTGGAATTTGATAGATCTAGCAGAGCTTGTTCTTCAGGACCCCAGGATCATCTCTATGCTGCCATCATGATGGAACTCAGTGGAACCTCTTTATTTGATTTTGGAAAGGAACATCCACAATTCTATCTGCACAGGGAATTATCAGTGAGGGAGTCCCTGCTACCAAAGTAGATGGGCAAGAACTCAACAACCTTCATCCTTAGTTTCCCGGGAACACTGAGAGGTTAAAATGACATATCTAAGGTCACCCAGTCAATATTGTCAGAGGCAACACTTGAACCCAAGTCTCTTTTATTTGGAAACTATTTCTCTATCTCCTACATCATGCTGCCTTTCATGACCTCTTCAGAGGCTCATGTCTTTGTGCAATTCTGCCTCACTTACATCCAATTCACACACAAGTCCAAATATGTGATGTCATTGGTCCTCTTCAAAAATGAAGGATGAGGGGCAGCTTAAGTGACTCAGTGGATAAAGAACCAGGTCTGGACATGGGAGGTCTTAGGTTCATATCTGACTCAGATTTGTGTGATCCTGGGCAAGTCACTTAACCCCCATTTCCTAGCCCTTTACTGCTCTTCTGCCTTGGAATCAATACACATATTCAATTCTAAGACCAAAGGTAAGGTTTAAAAAAAAAATGAAGGACAGACAACTATAACATCTCTACATACATAAACACTTCTGAAGTCTTTGTTCATGATCTTGCTGAATGACTTGACCCTTTCCTTGTGCATTCATTAGTAAATGTTTATTTACATAGTTACTCATTATATATTCATAATTTTCCTTATCCCTTGCCTATGCTAGTTTTGTCCATCTGAAGCTATAAGTCAAGTGCTATATATAGAAGTCAAGTGCTATGTCTGTTTTGATTTATTTTGCATGACACTATGAATCAGTTGGCTCTTAAAAATTCTCTTAATGCATGTGATACATTTCTAAGTATACAATATTATTTTACAGATTTACTATGAGCAAAAATGCATATGAAAATCTAGTTCCTGACAAATAACACATTCTTGCAGTGATTTACGCCTGCATCACCTTTTGCTTTTTAGGTCTAGAGAGACTATGGCAGTCTAAAATAACTAGTGGCATCGTAAGGCCAGGGGTTGATGAAGCACACAAGGTATTCCTCTTACTGAATAAAAAGTCAAGAGCATCCCAGGAGCTGCAGAAGTAGTTTGAGAGCCTTTGGAAAAGGTTACTACGACTACACAAAGAAGTTTCTAATAACATAAAATATGTTCAATGAACGTTATAATGGGGAAAAGTAATATGAAAATATTTTCCTTCAGGGTGCATAACATTTACTGGATGGGAAATTATTGAGAAACTATCTCCAGTAAGAAGTGGTTTATGGAGGACAATTTTCTTCTCTCTCTTTCAAACATCAATAGCCAAAAGCTTAAGGTCATCCATCTTTCTCAGTGACCCAGTCTCCCTTGATTTACTAACCCCTTTGATTGCTGTATTTTTCCTCTCATTTTTTTTATCATCATGGCCAACAAATCACCACTGTCTTTTTAAAATATCACTTAATGTTGTGCTTTAAAGTTTGCATTTCACTTTTGTTATAGCCACGGAACGTAGTTCTTATGTTCCATTGTACTTGATGCAGAACAGGAAAGAATTTTGGTTCAATTAGACAGAGCCTATGACCCAATTATAAAGCAACTAGGGAAAGTGGAAGTGCACAGGTCAGCAGGGAGGGATGGAAGGAGGGAGGTAGCAAATAAAGGTGAAGTTCACAGGAGTTTTTGCAGAATACGGTAAAGTGGATGGAGCAATGGAGAGGCTAGGGAAAATTTTCAAAGATAATAATATATAAAATGAAGTCTCCACAAAAAGTATCAGAAAGGATCTTTTTCTCTTTTCCTTTTCCTCTTTTCCTCTCTTCCCTCTCTCCTTTTTTTCTCTCTCTCTCTCTCTCTTCATTTCTTCCCACCCCCCTTCGCCTTCTCTCTCCCTTTCTTTCTTCTCTTTCTTTCTTTTTTCTCACTCTCTCTTTCCAATGTGTTGGTCAAATACTATCTCCCATGTTAGCATTTAATCTTTCTTTTACTAATTAGATTTAATTTATTTTCCACCAATTAGACATAAAACCAGTTTATAACATTTTCAAAGAATATTGAGTCTAGAATTCTCTTCCTCTCTTCCTTCCTCACCCCTATCCCTTCACCCCTACCCCCATTTTTATGGTTAGTAATCTCATTTAGATTTTACATGTGCAATCATGTAAAACATTTTTCAATATTAATCCTTTTGTGGAAGGAAACTCAGAAAAAAAATTAAGAAAGAAAATGAGAAAAGTTTGCTTTGGTCTGGATTCAGACTCTAAAGGTTTTTTTCCTCTGTATCTAGATGGCAGTTTTTATCATGAGTCATTTGAGATAATGTTGGATAATTACACTGCTAACAATTGCTCATTATACAGTATTCCTGTCACTGTGTATAACATTCTTCTGGTTCTGCTTAATTCACTCTGCTTCAGTTCATGTAAGATTTTTCAGGTGTTTCTCATTTCTTACAGCACTTAGTCTCCAATTGATGGGTATCCCTTCACGTTTCAATTCTTTGCCCTCTCAAAAAGAGCTGCTTTAAATACTTTTTACACATAAGCCTTTACCCTGTCAACCCCCTTTTTAAAAAATCTCTTTGGGAAACAGTAATGGTTTTGCCAGATCAAAGGGTATATACTTCTTAATAGCCCTTTTGGCATTAGTACAAATTGCTCTCCAGAATGATTGAATTAGTTCACCACTCCTCCAAAAGTGCATTCATGTCTCAACTTTCCCATTTCCCCTCCAAGTTTTGTCATTTTCCCTTTCTGTCATAATAGTCAATCTGATAGGTGTGGAATAGTACTTCTGAGTTGTTTTCATTTGCATTTCTTTAAATAACAGTGATTTTAGAGCATTTTTTTTTTTGCAAGACTATGGAGAGCTTTAATTACTTTGTCTGGAAACTTCTTGTTTATATCCTTTGAGCATTTATCATTTGGGGAATGAAGGTCACAATCTTACTCAGCCTCAATGTCTACATTTGTAGAAGGAAATAATAATGGCATCCATCTCCCAGGGTTGTTTTTAGGATCAAATGAAATAATGTATGTGAAGGGCTTTGCAAATCTTAAAGTTATATAAATTCTAATTATTACCATATTGTATTAATAGACATATGTATAATTAGAAAATCTTGAACCTTGGACTACATCTCCCATCATCCCTTTCCTCTTTCATCCCCACCTTGCCATGCTTATGTTGTTTGTATAGAGTTGTGTGTAACCCCCACCTCCAGCTCTCTTTTCCCTTGGGCGTGGCTGGGAAAACTGGCTTTACTCAGACTTTTACTTTTGTCTTTTTATTTTCTTTTACTTCAAGTTATTATTAATACATTTTATTAAATATAATACTTGGAAATATTGTATGTTAGTTTTTTTTTAATTTTTTTAAATTATTTTAAACCCTTAACTTCTGCGTATTGACTTATAGGTGAAAGAGTGGTAAGGGTAGGCAATGGGGGTCAAGTGACTTGCCCAGGGTCACACAGCTGGGAAGTGTCTGAGGCCGGATTTGAACCTAGGACCTCCCATCTCTAGGCCTGGCTCTCAATCCACTGAGCTACCCAGCTGCCCTCTGTATATTAGTTTTTAATCTCACAGAATGAAGGATGATAAGATCATCTATTTTGAAGTGAAAGTGAACTTAACACCAATTAGGACATTTCTTCCAATAAAGGGAACCAAAACCCCAAAAGGTTAAGCGATTTGTCTAAGATCTCACAGTGACAGAGTACCTTATGAGCACCATTACACTAAACAATGGGTCTTTAATTTGGAAAAGAAAAGACTTCAGTCTATGTTCAAGTTATAGTGGGGAAGGCTTAAAGGGAAAATCTAGCACACTGGGAAGAAGTTTCAGCAAAAGGGATTTAACATTGTTATAAAGAAAATTTATTAGTGAAAGAGACCTCAAGGTGGAATAAGTTGCTAAAAAGATATTAGCCTCTCTATTACTGGAGAACTTTAAGTGGTGTCTGATGGCCATTTTTTCAGGATGCTTAAGAAGGCATTCGCATTCAGATAAGTTTCGTTGGTCCTCATTGGAAAGAGAGCTAAGACTATAATATCAGGGGGATTGTAATATCTCACACTTGCCTAATTTGGACTATGTTCAACCAGGTTTGAAGGATAAGTAAGGATATGATTAAATCTTTAGAGTGTTGGGAATGCATAAGTGATAATACAGAAAAGTGTGAATGTAGAACAAAAATAGATTTTTGTTCTATCAAATACACAAACACACACATATACATATTTTAAATTTAGGTAGGAGTTGTTTTCTGTAAAACTGGAGAAAATAACACATCAGTGAGATCAATTGTCCATCGAAGTATAGGTAGAAAAAAAAAGATTCAAAAAAAATATCCAAAATAATCCAAAAATCTATTTCAGATTAGATCAGGCTTTGCACTGACACTTGGTCAAGTGAGTTTGAGGTTAATTTAGGCTCATAGGATTATAGATTTAGAGCGAGAAGAGACTTTAGATGTCATTGAATTCAAACCTTTTATTTTATAGATGCAGAAAGAGAGGCCCAGAAAGGTATTTTACTTCTAGTCCAGAGTTAAATCCACTTTTCTCTGTTGCTTCAATAATTAGATCTGAGTCAAGTTCAAAGGTAAGGATTAGATAAAGCTAGGATAGTGATTCTAACAGAGTTTGTTGATGGGAACCTAGGTGAATTATCCAGCTCTCTTGTTTGTCACATATATTAATCTGATCTTTGTTTATATATATGTATACACACACACATATACTGGCTAGTTAGTATAATAGATAGAATGCTGAACCTGTAATCAAGAAGAGTTGAAGTGAAATCATGCCTCAGATACTTATCAGTTATGTGACCCTAGGCAAGTCACTTAGCATTAGCCTCCCTCAGTTCCATCATTTATAAAAAGAGGATAATAATGATATCTACTTCCCAGTGTTGTTGTAAGTATTAAATGAAATAACATTCGTGTGCTTTGCAAACCTTAAAATGTCATATAATTAATGGTTATTATTATTAGCACTAATAAATTTATTATATGTGCTTTGAATAAGTCCTTTTATTTTATTTATGTTTTATTTTTTTCTTACTATATTTCAGTGGACCCTTGATCTCATTGATATATTGTTTCCTCCAGTTTTACAAAAAGCAACTCTACCTAAATTTAAAACATGCATATATATATATATGTATATATACACAACTATATATGCTTATTTATTGATACCTCATTCTTTTCTTTTTAAAAGTTGTTTTTTTTAAATTTATTTAAAACCCTTACCCTCCATCTTTTTTTTTTTTTTATTTTAAACCCTTAACTTCTGTGTATTGACTTATAGGTGGAAGATTGGTAAGGGTAGGCAATGGGGGTCAAGTGACTTGCCCAGGGTCACACAGCTGGGAAGTGTCTGAGGCCGGATTTGAACCTAGGACCTCCTGTCTCTAGGCCTGGCTCTCAATCCACTGAGCTACCCAGCTGCCCCATACCCTCCATCTTAATATCTATATTGTGTATTGGTTCCAAGGCAGAAGAGCAGTAAGAGCTAGACAATGGGAGTCAATTGACTAGCCCAAGGTCACTCGAGCTAGGAGGTGTCTGAGTTCAGATTTGAACCCAGGAGCTCTAGCCTCTAGACCTGGCTCTCAGTCCACTGAACCAACCATCCAACTGCCCTCTAAGGGTTTTTGTTTTAATTTAAAAAAAAATCTACTTTTACTCCCTCCCACATCTTGCCCCCACTGAGAGGGGGGGAAAAAAAAAGAAAGGCATCTTGCTTATAATAGATAGAAATATTTAAGCAAAACAAACTTTCTTACAACCTGTGCATTAAATCTATTCCTCAGTCAACACCTCAAATTCATTCCCTCTTCCCCAGGAAGTGGGTAGCATGGTTCATCATTAGAACTCAGAAATATGAAAGATTTCTAACTTATTTGTCTTAATGATGATGTCTTTATTGCATTTTCTTTTTAATATCAATCACACCTCAATAAAAATCTACTCTTATGCTATAAGAGCTTCCTACTAAAACCGGTTAAGCAAAACCATCTACTTTAGCACTTTTAATTGAGGCAACATAGTGAAATAGAAGGATTGCTGAATTTAGATGGAAAGAATCTACCTTCAAATCCTGACTTTGCCGTTTACTCTCTGTCATCTTGACTAAGTTCCTTAGTCATTCTGGGCCTGGCCTTCCTTATCTATTAAATGAAGAGGTTGGGCCATTTAGATGAAAGCACCTTTCTAGGATCCTTTTCAAAATTCGGTCATCCAATAAATGAAACATTTACTAGGCACTTTGCTAAGTGTTGGGAGTACAAAGAAAGGCAAATAAATTCTCCCGGCTCTCAAGGAGCTCATATTCTAATGGGAGAAAGGCTAATTATTATAAGACATGGATAGTATAAATAGAAAGTCATCTCAGAGGGAAAGCACTGCCACTTCTAGTTCTAAATGAATGATCCTCTGGTTATCTGTTGGTATTATCCAATTGACTGTTTCCCTAACTCCTCTGGGATCCTCCGTACTATTCAACATCCTCCTGTACACTTTTCAATTAGTAGGTTTTCCTGGAGCATCATTTATGATCAAACACTAGCAATTGTGTGGGATATAGAATGCATATGACACACAAAACATATGAAAAAAAACATACATTCTAGGATAGTAAAACCATATTTAATGAGGCTTTTCTATATGTACAAGTTCCTGGGGATAGGTAATTATTGTTTCTACTATAGTGAAATATAACTGAACTGAACTTCCCAAAGGCTTCAGAAGAGTGAGTTTTGGAGATGAAATATGATAGAAGATTCTTGAGCTAATTGTATTTTGTTTTCCCCTACTCTGACATGAGTAATGCTATCAATATTACCCACTATTGACTCTTTCTCTACCTGTTTTTCCTTTTTTTCAAGTTAATGATTCTTCAAAATTGGTTTATTAGATGAAGTTACCCACTAATCACTGGATTAAACAAAGAGTTCTATAGTTGTGACCAACTCAGTTTTAGGAAGAAGGTCTTCTGGAATCAGTTGGGTAAACAGAAAAAATTTAGACTATTTATGGAGAATCGCTATTTCCAATGGTCTAAAAAGTGCAAAGCCCTTTGGCTAATTGGAATATTTCCTGTGGTGGCTTAGGGCATGATCAGGTCAGCCTGTAACAAAAACTTGCATCTGCAAGGAAGCCGGAATAGAGTTCCTGCTTTTCTCTGATAACCTTCTTAAAGGACACAGGAAAAGAGAGGCCTCTCCTGCAAAACTTCTGCCTTTGGGATCCAGTCCTTTCTCCATGATCTCTTCTGTGGAGGTGTTTCCTTCACTGAAGGGCTTTAGGATGAGGATTTGGCCAAAAATACAAAGTAATATTGTGAATTTTTGAGGAGAGCTTGTGATGAAAATTTTAGGCAAGGCACTATTGGTGAGACAAATTGCAAATACACCATAACAAGTTGTTCTATTAACTTTGTCAATCAACAGTTTCAGGTATTTTGCTTTTAAAAAATTATCCTTCCCCAGTGAGTTTCTCCAGCTCCACAAACCTTGAGGTCAATTGTCTTCTTTCTTTTTTTCCTGCTCTCTCTCAGGCTGATAAAACTGATTGTTATACTTCATAGTACAAAAGCTTTAAGGACTTGAGCCAGTTGTCCCTCCTCTCCCAGAGACTCAGCAGATTGGTACTGGACATTGTGTGAACATCTGAATGTCTATAGTCCCTATGCAGCTCAGAAGTCCAGATCTCAAAGTGGCCCATAAATTAGCCATTTGTTCAACAAACATTTATTTAGCCTCCATTACCTTTATAAAGCTAGGTAGCAATATAGATAATATAGACTCTAGAATCAAGAAGATCTCTTTTCCTCACTTCAAATCTGGCCTCAGACACTTACTAGCAGTCACATAACCCTGTTTGCCTCAGTTTCCTCATCTGAAAAAATGCAAAGGAGAAGGCAATACTAAACTACTCCAATATCTTCGTCAAGGAAACCCCAAAGGGGTCACAAAGAGTTGAACGTGACTGAAAAATGACTGAACAATACAACAAAGTGCTGGACAATGTGTTAAGTGATAGCGATACTAAAAAGGGGGCAAATCTGTCACAGTCCCCCAGTGAAGGGGAGATTCCAGGCTTGGGCTCACATCTGCTACTATCTGTCTTTTCTTATGAATTTAACTTTCTTCTTTCCCTAGGTCTGGGCTGAGCTCTGGTGTATTTTCAGTTCCCAGGTCCTTAGGGAAGCCAGGCTCTTTCTGTCTTTTTTTCAGATACATACCCTGCCCTTTGGCCTCAATTCAAAAGTGTTCAGCTTATGGGATCAGCATGTCTTCCTCAGTATCAAATTAGAAATGAGAAAATGGTTAAACCAAAGGGTCTGATGTTCAAGGGAAGCAAGAACTATGGCCAGGAGACACTTTCTTTTTGATATCAGCAAGACCAGATGTAGAACTGGAATCCAAACTCTGGGAAATCAGCATAGTAATTACAACATGATTCCACAGTGAGGTCCCCATTAATGTGAATAATGAATCCTCTGAAGTGGTCCCATCTATTTAAATTTGTGCTATACTGAGTTATAATTATGTAAAATATAGTCATTGGTTCCAGCCCAATGGAAATGGGTAGGGCAAATTCAAATAATGCAACTACTTCCTTATGCGTACTAATAGGGATCTAGGTATTGACCTTTTAGGTTTGCTAAGTGCTTAGCTTAAGTGCTACAACTGTAATTATCTCCTTTATAAGGTTAAACAAAGCCTTCTCTTCCCATCTCCCCACCCCACCCCACCCGTCATTCTCTAGCTGAGAGAAGAAGTGACTTATCTAGCTTATTGAGCTAGTAAATATCTCAGGCAGAATTTGAATGTAGGTCTTTCTGACAAGAAACCCAGCAATTGATTTCACCAGCCAAGATACTTTCTATTATTATCTCACAGCTTTGACACCAGGAAATAGTCAAATCCCAGAAAATTTTTAGCTAGAAGAGATAGTGAAGATCATCAGTTGAGATATCTTATTTAAGATAAGGGCACTAAGATGTAGAGTATTAAGTAACTTGATTAATGTCTCAAAGATTTGAACTCAAGACTTCTGACTCTAAATCAGTATGCTTTCTATTACATACTACTGCCTAGAAGATAAAGCCTTAAATTGGGATATTAATGCATCAGTGCTGGAGCTGTAAATTGACCCAACCATTCTGGAGGGCAATGTGGAATGAAGCCCAAAGATCATAAAACACTGTTTGTCCTTTGATCCAGCCATACCAATGCTGGGTTTGTACCCCAAAGAGATCATAAGGAAAAAGACTTGTACAAAAATATTCATAGTCGTGTTCTTTGTGGTGGCAAAAATTGGAAAATGCGGGGATGCCCTGCAATTGGGGAATGGCTGAACAAATTGTGGTATCTGTTGGTGATGGGATACTATTGTGCTCAAAGGAGTAATGATCGGGAGGAATTCCATGTGAACTGGAAGACCTCCAGGAAATGATGCAGAGTGAAAGGAGCAGAGCCAGAAGAACATTGTACACAGAGACTGATACACTGTGGCACAATCGAATGTAATGGACTCTTCTCTAATAGCAGCAATGTAATGACCCAGGACAATTCTGAGGGACTTGTGAGAAAAAACACTATTCACATACAGAGGAAGAACTGTGGGAGTAGAAACACAGCAGAAAAACAACTGCTTAATCACATGAGTTGATGGGGTCATGATTGGGGATGTAGATTCTAAGTGATCATCCTAATGCAAATATTAATAATATGGAGATAGATCTTGATCAATGACATATGTAAAACCCAGTGGAATTACTCTTTGGCTATGGGGGGGAGGGGCAGGGAGAGAAAGAACATGAATCACGTAACCTTGGAAAAATATTCTAAATTAATTAATTAATTTAAAATTTTCAGTTAAAAAAAAGAGAAAGCCATGTGTTAAAACCACCTTTAAAGTGAAAAGATTACTAGACTTGGTACACTGTAGTCAAAATCTTCTCAAACTTTGGGATCTCAGACTACTTTAAACAATTAAAAATTGAGGATCCCTAAGAGATTTTGTTTAGGTGGATTATATACAGATGTGTTGGTTAATGTTTAACAACTCTGGCATTGGAGTGGGGTTGGGTAGGAGGAGGAGACACAGGCAAGATACGCTTTTAAATTTAATTTGCATTATTAACATTTTTTCCATCACTTTCTTAAGTCTAGGTGATTTGTAGCATTTGCTGATTTAGTGGTAAAACTGCTTAGCAATTGAAAGCCTGTTAGAGCTGGCTCCATCATTCCTCAAGATATAGCTCTCAATATTTACCATATTAAAATTTAAAACATGTTAATATTATGAAAATAGTTTTGACCTTGAGGACCCCAGACAGGATCTCAAGGGATCACCAGTTGTCTCTGGACTATACTTGAGGCTCTACTAATTTGGATCTTTGAGAAGGAACTGAAAGAGCACAAATCCCAAAAGTCAGAATAAGGTAGATATTCTCAAGTCAAAATGAGTAGTTAGGAATCAATGAATCTCAAGAGACAAAACAGAACTAGTATGAGAAATAAATACCGAGGAGGATTTCTGAAAACTGAAGCAACTCTTTATCTTGACTTGGAATATTTTCTAAACTTCCTATGTGAAGAAAGAACAGACAGGTGGCACAGTTGATAGAGCACTGGGCTTGAGGTCAGGAAGACCTGAAGTCAAATCTGACCTGATATATTAGCTGTGTGACCCTGGACAAGTAATTTACCACTTCTGCCACAGTTTCTTCATCTGTAAAGTGAGCTGGGGAAGGAAATGATAAACCACTCCAGGATCTTTGCCAAGAAAACCCCAAATGGGGTCATAAGAGTTGGACACAACTGTAGTCACTGAATAAATTCAGAGAAAAGCTACATATGTGTAGCAGTCCTGGTTTCCCAAGGTAATTAAGTGGAAATACTGTTTAGGGGACTTAGGGGCAGAGCGTAGGTTTGCTAATAATAGGTAGCTTCTAAAATTGGTATAATTTATTCTTAAGTTTTAAAAAAATTAAGCTCTTTTGAGTCTTTGCTTTTAATGTATTTTTAATGTACATATTAATGTATAAGGATGAATTATATCAATTCTTCTATCTTCATTCAATTCGTCCTGGGTTCTTTTCACTTTCCTACCAAGTTTATGTACTCTTTTCCTTCTCTCTTCCCCTCTCTCTCTAGGACCAAGTAACCATCAAAATTTTAGTTCTGAAAGACAACTGAAATGTCATTTAGCTCTAACCCAAAATGTTAGAAATAAGGAAAGTGAGGACCAAAGGGATTCAATGACTGATCCAAAGGCATATAGTTCAGTGGTCTGCAGGACTCAGGTCAGCACTCTGGCACACTCTCTAAGTCTTCTCATTTCTTCTCAATTCCATGCTTTCCTTCTCTTCCCAACTCAAATCCATCTACTTAACTCATAGCTCCCACTTCTCCCATCAACACCCTGATGATTAGAATGTGGCAAAGCATGTATGTATGAAATTAACCTATTTAATAAACCTTCATTTAATTCATCTGTCTTTAATTACAATCCATTCATCTGGTCCCCATACAACCATCATGTTGTTGCTGTTGTTCAGTCATGTCAATCATGTCCAACTCTCTGTGTCCCCACTTGGGGTTTTTAGGCAAAGATACTGGAGAGGTTTGACATTTCCTTCTCCAACATCCATTGTGTTTTGGGCTAAAACCATTTTCAATATGCCAATCTCTTCATTGGTCAAGTTAAAGTGTATTGGGACATCTCAAAGACACCTGGAAGAGTGACTACAACTTAAAATGTTCACTAAATAGGGTAGTAATATCCTAGGGATTTAGTAGGTATAAGGAGCAATACAAAGCAAAAATAATGCAAAAACTATTTTTCCATTAAAAAATATATATATTGTTCCCAAATTTGTTGTCGTTCACTTTTTTCAACTTGGATCAATTCTTTGTAACCCCATTTGTGGTTTTCTTGGGAAAAAACTGGAATGGTTTGCCATTTCCTTCTCCAACTCATTTGACAAATGAGGAAACTGATATAAACCAAAGTTAGATTACTTGCCCAGAGTCACACAGGTAGTAAATGTCTGAATATGGATTTGAAATTAGGTCTTCCTGACTCCACATCTGATGTTTTAGCCACTGTGTAACTTGGCTGTTCTTCAATTATTTTTTTCTATTTCATGATCTTTATTTTTTCACTAATGCACAGCTGACAAATATTGACTTTCTATTTTTTTTCTAAATTAAAGGGTATAATGAGTGGATAGAGTACTGGACATGGAATTGGAAAGACTTGAATTCAAATTTGACTTCAGACATTGATTAGCTGTGTGACCCCTGGACAAGTCACTTAACCTCTGTCTTCTTGAATTGCTCTATCCGTAAAATGAGGATAATAATTGTACTCATCATCCAGAGTCATTGTGAGGATAAAGTAAGATGGTCATGAAGCACTTTATAAACTTTATATGCTGGTTATTCTTGTTATATTTATTAATCATATATATGTACACACACACACATATGTGTGTGTGTGTGTGTGTGTGTGTGTGTGTGTGTGTGCTATTATACAGAGATAATCTAGGGATAGGAAAATAAGAATGGTACCTAAAAATATTTTGATCAGCAGGAAGGGTTAAAGCAGAATGAGCCATTGTTCAAGACTTTGAATTGATCCTCTTGTGACAAAGGATTCTTAACTTTTTTTCTTTTCTTTTCTTTTCTTTTTTGGTTATGGACTTAATTGGCAGTCTAGTAAAGTTTATAACCTGCCTATCAAAATGATGTTTTCAAATGCATAAAATAAAATACATATGATTACAAAGAAAATCAATTATGTTGAAACTCAGTTAGGAAAATGTAACCAAACTAAACCAAAACCAAAAAACCCAAGTTCATGGATCCCAGGCCAAGAACCTTTGCTCTATGTAAGACATGAATATTACAGGAATACCTTGTTGAGTAGATTGAAGACCTTTCCTGGACTGGGTACCAGTTGACATAATCATCCCATAATGATTGAAATTCTTGAGAGACAGTATATCTTAATTTTAAGTTAATTGATTTATCAAGCACTCAAGAAAACCTAAAATGGCTAGTAGACTCCCTCCACAACCTGAATGGGCTCCCAAGAGAATAATGAGACCAAAGAGCAGGGCAAAAGATAACAAGTAGCAAAAGAATAGAGCAAAAGAAAGAGTTCCTCTGCAGGCCAATATATGCCTCTTGTGACTTTACTCCTTAGTCCTCCCTTGGACCTCCAAAGACATGTCTGATCAGTAAATAGCCACTGTGGAGGTGGACTTAAAGAACACAATTCCTCCTTTATTACTTCGTTATAGGAAGAGTTGATTCTTAAGGACAAGAAGGCACCCTTTCCTCCTTGCCACATGGCTGGGCCACTGCAGTCCAATATGGCAGCCAGAGCTTGCTGACTTTTCTTACTCAAGAGAGTTCTTGTTTACAGATAAATAAGGAGCAAATTTCTACCTTGCCTCTAACAAAAGCCAGCCCTGTGAGATGCTTTGAGGCCTGGGAGTAAATCACTTTATCTAGGAAACTGGCTGACCTTTGAAACTTGAAACAGAGAGATTTTCTCACTGCTGACAACCTTGTGCTGAACTTTCAGGATGAAAGATTCACTTGGGGAAGTGACAGTCTCATCAGGGACAAGAAAAAGTGAGCTATCCTCCTGAACTCAAGAGAAAGCTGATCTGTTCCTCCCAGAGTTACTCTTAGATAAGCCTGTAGATGGGTCCACCTTCCATCATCATGTGAATTTTCTCTTCTCCTCTACCATCTACAACCCCCTCCCCAACTGGTTAGATAAATGAAGACTGAAGGATGCTCCTTTTCCCAACCCTCCTCCCCATATTTTGCTGGGGGCCCAGGGCATGAGGATTGTATGATTTCTCAGTGATTTCCTTTCTAGCTTGTTTTTCCTCCAAGGCCAAGAGAAGATAACTGCTATCCCAGGAATTCTTAATAAATTTTTATTAAGTGGGAAAAAAAGATTCAACAAGGGTTTCATATGAAAATTATTACAATTCAATATTAGTTATCCACAATATCTGAGGATGTATTGAATAAGCATCAACCAATGGGGATGATTTGATGGATTCAGTATATTTTGGCTAGGATCCACATCTTTGTATTACTGTTGTTCAGTCATGGACAGAGGTAGGGCAGGGACCTAGAGAAGGTCTGAGTTCATATTTGACCTCAGTAATTTAAAATCTCTGTATCCTAGGTAAGTCACTTAACTTTTACTTGCCTCAGTTTCCTCAGCTTTAAAATGAGAAGGGCAATTAGGTGGACAGAGTGCTGAGCCTAGAGTCAGGAAGATATGTCTTCCTTCCTGAGTTCAAATCTGACCTCAGATACTTATTAGCTATGAAAACCTGGGGAAGTCACTTAACTCTGTTTGCCTCATCTATAAAACAAGTTGAAAAAGGAAATGGTAAACCATTCCAGTACTCATGCCAAGAAAATCCCAAATGGGGTTACAAAGAGTCATACAAACTGAAAATAACTGAACAACATCAACAGTAAAAATCAGGCTAGTAATAGCACCTACTTCCCAGGGTTATGTCAATTAGATTTTGTAAAAATATTAGTATAGTAACTGGCACATAAATGCTAATTGTGTAATTATTACTATCATTATTATTATATCAACAACTTGACTAAACAAACTGTGGTAATCAGACAAAAAAAAGTTCAATGAATAAATAGGAACTTGAAGCAGATTTAGGACTTTGGCAATAATGGCTCTCAGGAAATATTCCATTTGCCACTTACCTTTAGGGAAAGTTTAGGAGGCACATTTCTGTGACTGACACTGGCTCCCTGGAGTAATCAATGCAGATTGTACTTGCCATTGATCTTCCTATGATCTACATTTACTTGATCTGCTGTGTTTTGCATTTGACAGACAGGCCTTCACTTGAGTCTTGGGTTTTACAGAATTCAGAGCCATACTCATCCAGGTCTATTTTGCAAAATAAGTCTATAATTAGTTTTTTTGCATTAGTTAGATTTGCTAGATGAGCCAAAATGTGTCAATTTCCCATCTTTTCAATATATTAAAGTAATAATAATCTGAGAGAAAGTTGCTTAATTTTATATTTTAAATCATTCTTTTCCTCCTTGCACCTTACTATAAAATGGTATAGGATCATGAATTTAGAGCTGAAAAGGAACTCACAAAGGCTATGGAATCCAACTGCCTAATCACAGATGAGAAAATAAAGACAAAAGGGGATTAAATGACTTGTCCAGGTCATATACTTAATAAGTGAGGCAAAATTTAAACTTAGATCTCCTTAATTCCAAGAATAACCCTCTAACCAATTTGAAACTTTGCCGAAAGGGCTTTAAAAGACTGTCTGCCCTTTGACTCAGCCATACCACTGCTGGGTTTATACCCCAAAAAGATCACAGGGAAAAACACTTGTACAAAAATATTTATAGTTGTGTTATTTGTGGTGGCAAAAAATGGAAAATAAGGGAATGTCCTTCAATTGGGGAATGGCTAAACAAATTGTGTTGGTGATGGGATACTATTGTGCTAAAAGGAATAATGAACTGGAGGAATTCCATGTGAACTGGAATGACCTCCAGGAATTGATGCAGAGTGAAAGGAGCAGAATCAGGAGAACACTGTACACAGAGACTGATAGACTGTGGTACAATTGAATGTAATGGGCTTCTCTACTAGCAGCAATACAATGATCCAAGACAATTCTGAGGGACATATGAGAAAGAACACTACCCACATTCAGAGAAAGAACTGAGAGTAAAACACAGAAGAAAAGCAACTTCTTGAACACATGGGTCGATGGAGATATGATTGGGGACTAATAGACTCTAAGAGATCACCCCAATGCAAATATTAATAATATGGAAATAGGTCATGCTCAGTGATACATGTAAAAACCAGTGGAATTGTGTCTCAGCTATGGAGGAGGGGGTTGGAGAGGAGGGAAAGAACATGAATCATATAACCATGGAAAATACTCCAAATTAATTAAATAAAATCTCTCAATTTAAAAACAAACAAACAAACAAATAAATAAATAGTCCTCTCACTCCTAGGACAGTGATGGGCAAAGCACAGCCCATGGGCCAGATTGGGGGGGGGGGCCTGAAATGTTCTAACTAGTCCTGTAACATTATTCCTAATCTGAGTAATACAATGAGTAGGATACAATACAATGAAACTTCAAAAGAGTAAAAGAGTTGCCTTAGAAACAGACTGACAGAAGAACATTTCCTTTCCTTTGACCCCCTCTTTAAAAAGTTTGCTCACTGGGTAGGTCAGTGGATTGAGAGCCAGGCCTAGAGATGGGAGGTCCTAGGTTGAAATCTGACTTCAGACACTTCCCAGCTGTGTGACCCTGGGCAAGTCACTTGACCCCCATTGCCTACCCTTACCACTCTGCCTTGGAACCAATACACAGCATGGTTTTTTAAAAATAAAATAAAATAAAAAGTTTGCCCATCACTGTCCTATGCCATCTAGCTGTCTTGATACATACAAACAGAAATAAAGATATTTCCTTTCTCACTCTGTCTCTGCCTCTATCTCTTTCTCTCCTTCATCCTCGCCTTTCCATCTCTGTTAGGGACCAAGACTTTAAGATAAGATAGTCACTCTTCTAAGAATAGATATCATTCACTCTTCTAAGATAAGATATTGATCATAGGCCCAGCCATGCTTGGAGACAGTAAGAAGCCACCAGAGATTTTCTATGCTCCCTTTCCGCGTTCCTTTCCCCCTTAGTATCGGCCCACCCCCTTCTGCCCTCAGCCTATATATCCTTGTCATAGATCTCCAATAAACGAGCCTCGTATCCATCAAAACGACTCTGTCTTGCACGCGAGGTTTCCCCTCTTCTTCCCCTATGGGTAATTAGGTTGCCGTTTCCCCGGACCCCTCAGTTGTGTCTGGCTGGACCCGGACAGCTCAGTGGATTGAGAGCCAGGCCTAGAGGCAGGAGATTCTGGGTTCAAATCTGGCCTCAGATACTTCCTAGCTCTGTGACCCTGGGCAAATCATTTNTTCTTCTTCTTCTTCTGTTTCTCCTCTTCCCTCCTCCCTCCTCCTCCTCCTTCTTCTCCTCCTCCTCTCTTTCTCTCTCTCTCTTTTTCCTACTCTTCCTTCCTCTCTGTCTCTCTTCTCTTACCCTCTTGTCTCCACATCTCTGCCTCTCTCTCTCTTCCTCTCTTTTCTCTCTATCTCACTCTATCTGTACCTTTCTCTCTGGCTCTCCTCTCCTCTCCCTCGCTCTTATCTCCATCTTTTTTCTTTCTGTTGCTCTTTCTCCCCTCTCCCACTCTCTCTTTCCCTCTATTTCTGTCCCTTTCTCCTCTCATTTTCATCTTTCTCTCTGTCCTTCTCCCCTCTCCATCTCTCTCTATCTTTCTGTCTTTTTCTCTCTGCCTCTCCCTCTTTCTTTGCCTCAATCTCTCTTTATCTCTTTCTCTGTCTCTCATTGTCTAGTTCTCTGTTTCACTTCATCTCTCTATGTCTCTGCCTGTCTTTGTCTCTCTTTGTTTTCCTCTTCTCCTCTCTAACTCTTTTTTCCTCTCTTTGCCGCTCTCTCTTTCTCTCACTTTCCTACCTCCCTTTCTCCCCACAAGATCTTCTCTAAAAACTGAAGGAAATCAATCCTTCACTCTTACACCTTTTGCATCTCAGCATCTCTTTACTCATCCAGAGTCAAGTGTTGTTTTATAGGTATATATCCCAAGTCATAGAGCTGTCTTTCAGTAAGACTACCCCAGGCTTGAATGGAGTCAAGGTTATAGATAATTCTAATTGTTAGGAAAATGTTCTTTCCTTTAAGCCTAACCTTTCCTTTTAGAAAATTTTACCCTTACTACTAGTCTTGCCCTCTAGGGCTGAGCAGAACAAGTTTAATCTCTTTTCTATATTATTGTCCTTTAAGAACTTGAAGACAGCTGTTCTGTTCCCTCTATTTTTCTTCTTCTTCAGGCTAAATGTGTCTAATGGCTTTACTTGATCCTCAAATTTATGGTCTTATAGTCCCTTGCTCTCCTAGTCATCCTAATGGGGCAAATTTCAGCTTGTTAATGTCATTCCTAAAATGTGTCTCCCATAACTGAAAATAATATTCCAGATGTTTCTTCTTACTGGGGCAGAAGTGGCACTACCACTGCCCACATTCTAGACACTAACACTTTTTAAAAGAGTTTAAGATTTCATTAGCTTTTTTGACTGCCACAGCAGATTATCAAGATATTTATCTTGTAGTCCATTACTCCAAATTTCTTTCCCTATTTCTGGTCAGATATATTTCTCCTTATATTGATCTTGTGAATTAATATTTGGGATTGAATATATACTCAGCTATAAGAGAAGGCAATAAATAGAACAAATTCATGTGATTCAATTTGGTAGACATGAACAGTCATTTTCAATTATTTTGTTTGGAGGAACAACACTAAAATGTTTTAGGATCAATTATCCAATTCATTATCAAGGACTTGTTAATTATGATTCAAAGCCAAAGTTGTTTGTTCTTTTCCCTACTTCTGGAACCCAAGTATAGATTTTTTTTTCTCTTTCCATTAAATTTCTTATTAGATTTAGCCCTTGTAGAATAGGTCGATTTAAGATTAGGATTATTGTTCTAAGACTACCTGGTCACTATTGACTGCCATGCAGAGGGAGTAGATTTGGGGTTGCTTGGATCCATAGTGTAAAACAAAGTACAACCAAACAAACAAAAGGTTGAAACAAGACCATTTATTTGTTCCTAAAAGTGCAAAGTTCTATCTCATTCATTTTCAAAGTCTTCTTTAAGGGTACATGTGGTTGATAACATTTAAAGGTAAGGGAAAATCCTGAACTCTCTTTGTTAGAGGAGCCATTCATTCATTCATTCATTCATTCATTCATTCCTTCAATAGTTCAGCAAATCTTAAGTACTTGGTATATACAGAACAAACACTATGCCACGGTCTAGGGACTCACAGATTTTAGCCTCTCCTTACTTCCCTACAAGCTTACTGTGTAGGTCATAGAGGTTTTGTAACCTGGAGTCCATCTACTTAAAATCTACATATTCTAATCTATTCTATAGACACACACACATTTTCTACCTATCTCTATCTTTATATGCAGTTTGAGTATCAGATAAAGAGATTATAGATTTATAAATAGATAACTGTATTTTAGTATAATCGGTTTCCTTTCTAATCCTACGTATTTTATTTTTTGTATTTAAAAATATTATTCTGAGAAGGGATCCATAGCCTTCCTCAAAGGGGGAAGCCAAAGGATTCCTGATACAATAAAGGTTAAGAACTCTTGATTTAGGAAGAGACTAAGACGTATGAAGAAAGCAATAAAACAAAATATATCATAGGTGCCTTAAAGAAGCACAAGAACAAAGTGTAATAGGAGGTCAAAGGGGGAAGATTATTTTGAATTTAGGGTTCTGGGAAGGCTTCATGAAGGAGATACAATTCTGTATGCTCTTTAAAGAATATCAGCAGATAGAGAAGGCCCACAAAGAAATCCTAGAATCTTGATATGACTTCCTATTGAAAGAAAAAATAGGGAACCATTAATCCTCTTAAGAGGAAATGAATCTCATTTTTTATCCACTCCTACCTTTTATAAGGAAAAAAAAAAAAAAGGTTTTATCCCTGCGGGAAGGTGAAAGAGAGTCACACTTGATTTTATCCAGCACCTTTATTGGCTGTTCAGCAAATGAAGCTTTATCAGACCACACTGGACACTACTTGTGGGTTTCAATTGCTTTTCTCTGCCTCTGGCTAATGTTTATCTCTAAGGTTAGGTAGCACTAAGCAAAATCAGTGCTTCCCTGTCAGAGAAACCTGGAAAATTCAGAATGTTTCTGTGTTGTCAGTGTAGGTCTTAGTCAACGAATCTATATTTAAGTGATTGCTTCAACAGGGTGAGATGGACCCCTTTTCTTCTAAAGACAAGGACCATTTTTTTTTTCAATGAGAGTTGGTTGCTCAAAGAGCATATTAAAAGAATTCTGAACAAAGCTTATTTAAGAATTTGACCAGTGCTTTTTCCAAAGGTCTCTTGTAGTTCATGTTCCCATTCTAATGGAGTACATACATTTTTCCTTCCCAGTACAGAATAAAGAGTGCTGGATCAGAAATCAGAAATATATGATGAGAGACATTATATATTTCTTGGTTCAAAATGTGGCTCTGATGTTGCCTGTAGTTCCTTAGACAAATATTTTAACCTACTTACATCTCAGTTTTCCCACCTGTAAAATGAGATGCTTGGAGTAGATGGCCTCTGAGTCTCCTTCTAGCTCTTGATTAATGTTTTTATGATTGTCTGAACATTAAAAAAAAATTAGGTAATGGCATTTGAAGACTGTCATGGATTATACCTTGCTGAGGTGGTGACGTTTCGAAGGTAGGCAACACTGCTAATTTGTATGGCCTAAAGCCCTCAGGGATGTATGGCATCACAGAAAATGGAAGCTGATATTACCCAAATACATCAACAAAATGACTCCAGTTGCCACCTGGAGTGTGTTTCTTTAAGCTCTTTGTATGGCCCCTAATGAAAGTTCTGGTCCTGTCAGCCACTGTGTAAATGATGTCAGTGAAGTCCATTTATCAAGCCCCATCGTAAATGTTATCAGGAAAGAGTACAAGCTGTCTACTAAATCACCTGCACACATTTGTTGCACTCCCAGCCTCTGCTGAGTCATACACAGTCACACCAAACTGCTCATCCCCAGTTAGGTAGGTAGGGGGAGAGAGAGAGACAGACAGACAGACAGACAGAGACAGACACAGAGAGAGAGAGACAGAGACAGACAGACAGACAGACAGACAGACACAGACAGACAGAGATAGAGAGAGAGTCACAGACAAAGAGACAGACAGACAGACAGGAAGACAGACAGAGAAACAGAGACAGAGAGAGAGAGACAGACAGACAGACAGAGAGACAGAGAGTCACAGACAGACAAAGAGACAGACAGAAAGACAGAGAGAAAGACAAAGAGTCAGAGAGAGAGACAGACAGACAGACAGAGAGACAGACAGACAGAGATAGACAGAGAGACAGGGACACAGAGAGAGAGAGACACACACACACACACACACACAGAGAAAGCAAGCAAACAAGCCCTCCTCTTAAACAGAGGGAAATGAGAGATGCTTTTTGGGGACTAACTCTGGTTTCCATCATGCTTTCAGCCAGTCTTGTCAAAGAACTGTTGATCAGCTGCTAAAAGGATATAGTAATCATTGTCAGCTGAATCAACATCATCACATCCACCATACAAGAAGAAATGGGGGAAAAATACAGACTAATCCTGAAAGATACTACACAAAGAGCTACATCGTATGCTAACTTCACCTTTGGATTCTGAAGTAACTGCCAGTGTCGATTGTAGATAAGGACAAATATGTATTTTGTAAGTCAGTACCCCCACCACCCAATACCAGCAAGCATTTATTAAGCTTTTATTAAGTGCCAGGCACTGTGCTAAGGACTAGGTATACTGAGCCAGAACATGTCTCTTGCCCTCAAAGAATTCTCATTCTAACAGAGGAGGAAACATGCAAACAACATACAAGACTTACATCGTGTAAAGGGGATGTACTAGTAGTGAGTGGGAGGCGAGGTGAGTCAGAAAGGCTTTTTTGCAAAAGGTCATTCAATAAGCATTAATGAAGAGTTTACTATGCCCCAGGCTCAATTGGGATTAAGCCTTCATCCCTCTCCAGGCTGTACTGTTGACAAATCTCCAGATTTTTGAGGGTTTCCTTGGAATGCAAACTCTTTGAGGGCAGGTTCTATCTTTTTTTTTTTTTCTTGTATCTGTAGTCCTTTGGTTTAGCATAGCATCCTTCAAATAGTAAGTCCTTTTAATTGCTTGTTGACTGAATGAGTCTTGGAGGAAGCTGAGAAAGCCAGGTTATGGAGAGGAGGAAGGAGAGCTTTCTAGGAATGACAGCCAGTCAGTGAAATTGCCTGGGGTTGGGAGATTAGAAAGAGGCTTGTGTGGAACAATAAGAAGGACAATGTTGCTGGATCATAGAGTATGTGAGGGAAGGTAAAGAATAAAAAGACCAGAAAGGGGTCAGGTTATAAAGAGATTTAAAAGCTAGAGGGTTTTATTTTTGATCTTAGAGGTAATAAGAAGACACTGGAGTTTCTTAAGTAAGGGGCAAAGGTCGGAAGAGGTATATGACTTGCCTTGTTTCTTAGAATCAATATTATGACTTGGTTCCAAGGCAGAAGAGTTGTAAGGGCCAGGCAATAGGGCTTAAGTGATTTCCCCAGGCTCCCACATTAGGAAATGTGTGAGGCCATATTTGAACCCAGGACCTCCTCTCTCCAAGACTGACTCTCTATCCAACATGCCACCTAGCTAGCTGCCCCCAGGCATACAACTTGTTAACACCTGAATTTTAGGAAGGTCATTTTGGCAGCTGAGTAGAGATTGTGTTATTGGAAAGAGATGAGACTTGAGACAGGGAGGCCAACCTGAAAGCTTTTGCAACAGGATGGTGATTGTGCAAATGAAGAGACATTGACTTAAGCAAGAGAGATTATGAATGACAAAATTTGGTAATAAATTGTATATTTACACACCCACACATATACTCATATATATGTATGTATGTATGCATGTATATATGCAATGAGGATATGAGGATGACACCCTGGTTGGGAGCCTAAAGACTAGGAGGATGGACCAAGATTTTAAATTCCTTGTAAGTAGGGATTGATTTATTCATTGTTTTGTATTTTGAGTACCTAGAAGAATCCCTAGCACAAAGCAGGTATTTAATACATGCCTGCTTAGTTGTTCTGACTTCATCCTCCCTTCTCCCTCAAATCTGGTAATAATTTCATAGATATTTCTTTTACTCTAGAGATAAATGACTGGGGCTCTATCTTTGGTTCCTACATGGCCACTTATTCCAGCTGTGAATATAATAAAATGGATTGATTTTTGTGCTGTGGACATAGGAAAATGAAAACTTCATCAACAGATATATCCTATTTTGTTCTTATGTCTGAGGCAAAAAAAAAGGGAAGGTGAGGAGGTCTTTTTAGTGTATGGACAGAAGTGGAAGGTGGAAGGACTTATGGTTCCAATCAGCAGCTTATCTTTTCATGTTATTCTTTGGTCTACAATTTCAGAAATGCAGATCATTGAGGGCCCAAATGACACATTCATGTGAATGAACCAAAGTAAATTCACTAATTGTTCACTTGTCAATGGGTGAATAAAAGTGACAATGGTTATGATGGAGGGGATAGAAAGAGAAAGAATCAAGCTCACAATAGAAAGCTTGGATTTAATGGGTTTCATGGAAAGCTGAGAGCTGATGGAGAAAATTTTACTTTGAGGATGATATCTCTGTGCATTCAGTTAGGTCAAAATCAAGGAACATTTATAAAGCTCCTACTAAGAGTAGAGAAAGGTGTCAAACATGTGATCCACAGTCTGAATATGATCCACAGCACTCTTGAGTTTGGCCTAAACTAGAGATTAAACTGTAGTTCCTCTCTGATTTTAATGTGTTAATGTATTAATTTAAAAAAAGAAATATATTAACATGTCATTTTCTAAGTCAGCATTTGACCTGTAGGGATCTTTATGTATTGTTTAATGACCTCTATTTCTATTTGAACTTGACACTTTAATGGTATAGAGCACTGGTAGATAAAATCATAAGACATAGTCCCTGTCCTCAAGGAGCTTACACTCTAGTAGCTCGAATAGCCATGATATAGAATAATGAAAACTGTATAGAAAATCTGAGGAAGGAAAGATCATTTCTAATTAGGAAGGGAGGGAAATTAAAGAGAGTAATGAGGAAGAGGTGGGCATCTTAACAAAAACAAGGAATATTTTATATTTAGAAACAATTTACAAAATAAAGGTAAAAGAAAAGCATTGTGGTACAGTGGATAGAGCTTGGGACCCAGAGTCAAGAAGGCCTGAGTTCATAATCCTGCCTCAGATACTTACTCATTTTATGACACTCAGCAAGTTACATCAATTGTCTGAGTATTAGTTCCCTTATACGTAAATTAGAGAGTTGGACAATTACCTCTAAGGTCCCTTCTAGCTCTAAATCTATGACCAATGAGTCTATGAACATGATAGAAAAATGAAGAAGCTGCTGATGTGATAAAATTTTGTGACTAGTGATATGAGAAAGACAGGCATGAGTTGGTGGGAAAATAGAGAATTTTACAACACTGAGAAAGAAAAATACTCTTTTTTGTCTTCACAGAACTCAATATTTTTCTAGGTTAGAATAGAAATGTGGTTCTTTGGCTCTTTGTTGCTAATTGAGAGGATTTTTTTTTCCAGAACTGAATAGTATTCAACTTACAACAGAGGTGAATGGGAATAAAGCAGAGGCAAATAAAGGGACTTCTGTTATTTATTTATTTCAAACTCTTACTTCCATCTTAGAATCAATACTAAATATTGGTTTGAAGACAGAAGAATGGAAAGGGCTAGGAAACTGGGTTAAGTGACTTACCCAGGGTCACATAGCTAGGTAGAATCTGAGGCCAGATTTGGACCAAGGATTATCTGTCTCCAGGCTTGGCTCTAAATCCACTGAGTTATCTAGCTGCCCCCTCTGTCATTTTTGAAATGAATATTCTTGAGGTATTAGGTAAAAGGCTGGGGAGGCAGGGCAAGCTGTTGTAGAAAGGAATGTTAATAGCACCATGCTAGTGATAGCAATTTTGTTGCTCAGGTGAAGCATGAAATGGACCCTCAAATCAACTTTGTAAATTGTCACATGAATATAATGTGATAATTAATTAAACCAAATTCAGTTGAGCATTTGGAAGAATTAGTTATTATTGTAACTTATGGGATGGAATCCCAGAATTCTGAGGGTTTAATTCTATGGTTTAATCCATGGAATGTGTGTGCCATGCTGTTTCCTGCTCTTCGAGAGAAGTTCTGGTGGGTTATCTTTCAACAAAAAGTGAGAAGGTGGGCAGTACTAGAATATTTACCCTCCAAAATAAAAATGGCATTGCTTATGATAAGAAGAGAAGTAGAAGGGACAAAGAAAGGGAGAGGCTCAAGGATAGAACTGAACTGAATAGGTAAAGGATTAAAAAAAAATAAAATTTAATTTCCATTCATTTATCTATTTAATTTCTATCTATTTATCTAGATTTAATTTTTATATCATTTTCATTCATGAATATAATTGTACCTTTGTACTTATTACTAATTCATTCCAGAAGGAAAGTCAAGAAACAAAAAAGATTGAGTACCAAATAAATTTTCTTGATAAAGAATAATGTAAATTGAACAATGAGTTCCAGAACTGTGTAGTAACAAGGTTTGCCTGTATATCCTTCCAATATCTGTAACTAGTAAGCCGAGCTTTACAACAAAAAGTGAAAAAAGAGAAAAAAAAGGGAGGCATATTGGCAAAATCAAAATCAACTAACACATCTTAGTCTAATGATACATACAACATTCTTCACCCATACTTGTGGTTGTAATAGTCATGGAGTAGTAACTAGCATTTTTATAGCACTTTTAAGGTTTGCAAAATACTTTATATATGTGATCTCTTTTGATCAATAATCTTATAATAATTATTATTATTACTACTTACAATAATATATAAAAGATATTGTTATTGTCTCTCTTTTTACAGATAAAAAATGTGCAGAGAAGTTAGGACTTGCACAATAAGTCTTCACAGAAGACTATAGCTAGAGGCAGCTAGGTGGTAAAGCAGATAGAGCGCTTGGTCTTAAGTCAGGAAGACTCCTCTGTCTGAGTTTTGAGGAAATTTAATATTGATTTGTATCCTTTTTTTGCCTCTAAAACAAACTTTTGATTTTAAAGCTCAGTTTGATTTCAGGGCTAAAGCTCTGAAATATATCTCCCTGAGTCCATGAGTGGTGTTCTCCATCCTTTTGTCTACTTCTTTTGTCTTTGGTAAGAATTGGCCAAGTGGAGACCAACTCCATGTTTTATCTGTAAACAAAAAATCTTTTGGGTGGTGGAGTAATTAAATGAGTTAGGGAGACTTGTAGAGAAGAGTGCTCATGAGCTGGGCAGCAATTCTAAATTCCTCCTGGTCACTCCTGGTGTCCAAGAAGACCTGCCTCTTATCCTAATTGAGGTCTGAATCCTCTAATCAAAGAGAATGAAGGGGACAGGAAGTCAGCCTTTTTCCTGGAACTGTGAACCAAGGAGGGTACTTGGTCTATCTCAGCTGGCTCAGCCTGTTCAAGGAGCAGCCTGCTAGAAGAGCTTGCCAGCCAAATAGATCAGTCTTCTTTCTCACCCTCTGCTGCTTTTTGCCACTTAACAAGCAATAATTATAAAATTATAATACAGTCTCCAGAGAATTTTAATCTGACCTCAGACAATGACTAGCTGGATGACCCTGGGTAAGTCACTTAACCCAGTTTGCCACACTTTCCTCATCTATAAAATTATCTGGAGAAGAAAATACCAATCTACTTCAGTACTTTTGCCTAGAAGATGCCAAATGGAGTCATCAAGAGTTGGAAACAACAGAAAAGACTGAACAATAGCTAATAAAATGCCTAAGGCAGGCTTTGAATTCTAGTTTTCATGATTCCATGTCTTGCATTCTATCTACTGTGCCACCTTGTTGCCTCCATGGTCATACTTGATCCACCTCCATTGGGTAAATCTAATAAGATGAAATTTAATAAACAAACATATTCATATACAGTCAGATATACAATCCTATACTTAGGTTCCCAAAAATAAAGGGGGGATAATCAACTTCTGCTCTAGCATCAGAATTAATTAGCCTTTGATATTGCTATCAGATACTACTTATTTCTAAAATATTGTCTTAGAAGGGTAGTGCAATTTTTCTTTTATTATTCAGGAACAAACTTAGAGTGATCTGTTTAATGGAATGGAGAAAGAGAGGGAAAAAGTCAATAGGCTGCTGTTCACTTTCTCTAAAGCCCCTTGGCACCTGTTCTTCTTTGATCCTCTACTGGTACCTAAGGAAACCAGGCAAAAAGAGTCCCTAAAAGATACTGGCTCTTATAGGCCAGCGTTTCAAACTGAAATTT
This sequence comes from Gracilinanus agilis, assembly GCF_016433145.1. Lineage (NCBI taxonomy): Eukaryota > Metazoa > Chordata > Mammalia > Didelphimorphia > Didelphidae > Gracilinanus > Gracilinanus agilis. The sequence goes on along the minus strand of NC_058131.1, from coordinate 498,701,495 downwards.
GACTTCTTTTATCTTCTTTTATTATGAGGATCTATTCTTCCAATGTTTGCACCCTCTGATTTTGCCTATTTTACAATAACAATTTTCATGTGTCATAGCTTTATTCTAGTTATAGCTTTATTCTAGCTTCAGAGTTATCAATTCCAGAAAGGTACGGTCAACCTAATTTAACTCAGGGAGGAATATTTTCTTTCTCAGTTAATTGCTTAGTGTCCAGTGAGTCATGGACTTCTCCAGATGCATGGACATTTAAGCTATTTAAAATTGAACAGATTGCTGTTTATGCATGTCAGTCAGAATCACCATAAACCATTAATAAACATCATTTTCAAAAAACGTTCCACTGTTGGTGGCTAATCTGAATGCATCAAGTTTACCAGTTGGGACCCATTACTCTGACAATAGATGTCCACAAAACTGATCCCCAATTTACATTCTCAGAATTTGCACTTAAAAATCTATTTACCTTGGGGGCAGCTGGGTAGCTCAGTGGATTGAGAGCCAGGCCTAGAGACAGGAGGTCCTAGGTTCAAACCCGGCCTCAGACACTTCCCAGCTGTGTGACCCTGGGCAAGTCACTTGACCCCCATTGCCTACCCTTACCAATCTTCCACCTATAAGTCAATGCACAGAAGTTAAGGGTTTAAAATAAAAAAAAACAACAACTATTTACCTTAAGAAAAGTGGAGAATAAGAATAAAAATCAAGAGGAAGAGGGATTTTAAGGATTGGTAGCCCAGTTTACCATTTCCTGAATCAGCTATATCTATATTCAAAGATGATAAAAGGTGGATTTGGAAGAAGGTATGAAGGTATTGGGTTTTTTGTTTTGTTTTAATTTTAATTTTTGAATGAATGAATTTCTTTTATTCCTTAATTATAGATTAAAGCTCAAAATGCCAGTGCTGTACTCAACGACTCAAAGTCACCCTATTATAAATGATTGATATCAAACCGTTTTCTAATAACAAGATTGGGTAGGAAGTAGGCAGAAGAAAGAATCTTAGGGCACTGGGTTCTGCAGACAGGTGCCACAGAGACACTAAAAGGACACAAACAAGAAGATCCTAGGGGTCCCCAGAAAAAGTCAAATAGTTAACCAAACTGATATCACTAAAACTGTTACTTTCCTGCTCCAAAAGTTACCTACATTTTGCTGTTTTTAATGACTGTGTTTTGCTCTTAAAATGATAGATGCTTCCTGAGGACAAGACTTTGAATTTTATATGCAATATATAATAGTATAAAATAATGAAAGACATGTGGAATAGAAGAGAGAACACTAAACATGCCATCAGAAAGAAATATGTTCGAATCCTGCACCTAAATAGTATAGCACTCTGACACTGGAAAAGCCAATCAAAATCTGTGTTTTAGGCAGCTCCCTTGTCTCATTTACTAAGCTTAAGAGTGGCCTTGCTCTATGTTAACCATGGAAAGAATTCCCTCATGGAGCATTCCTTACACTGATAAATACATACAACCTTCATCTTATTTGTCTATTCATCTGATGTAATGTGGCTCACAAAATTCTACTTTGGTGTCTCATCAGGTCATAGAATACCCTTAGACCTCAAAGATAAGGCCAGTAGAGTACATGTTCTGCCAGATTTGACTGTGTCAAATTTGAATATATATTTGGAAGGGATCTCCAAGGTCTATTCGAACACCCTTATTTTATAGATTATGAAACTGAGATTGAGAGAAATTAGGTGATTTACCCAAATTCCTCTTAAAAGTGCCACTTTGGTCTTCGGACTTCAAACCCATTGCTCTTTCTCTGGGAGACCTGTTATCTGAGGACCAGCTTAGCTAAATTGATAGATGCATATTACAAGGTTGGATAATGTGTAATGAATTTTTTGATCAGATCAACTCTTGAAGACTATCTGCTAAGTTATAGAGAAGCTCCAATTGGTGTCAGAAGAAGTAGTGGCCATAATGATAAAAATTAACCCTTGAATTATTGGAAAAGAGTAGCCACATTAGTAAAGAAAGCAACCATATTGATAAAAATGGCTGACCCTTGAATTATTGCAAATAGTTTATGTTTATGAAATTCTTATCCTAAGCACTTTTATACATGTGATCTCATTTATGCCAGAGAAGAATTCTGAGAGGTAGGTAGTACATATATTATTATTCTGTTTTTTTACACAAAGATACTAACACCCAGAGAAATTGAATGATTTATTTGTAGTCAAATCACTATTAAGTCATTAAGATAATAACAATATAGCTAATAATTATTAACAAATAATAATTTAAGACTTTTAAAGCATTTTCCTTCCAACTGAAGTTGAAACAATCCATTGGAAAATGTAATAAAAGTACAATTATCTCTATTTTTTAAATTTTAGATCAGGAAACAAAGCTTTGAAAATTAAACAGATTTGCTATTGTTGACTGTGAAAAAACACAGAACTACCAAAATAGTCAGAAAAACCAACGTTTAATCATGATAGGGTTAAGGTCCAATATTTGGGCCTTTACTCAGAGTCTGACACCAAAGCTTTTACAAAGTCTACACTCTGGACTCTGGGGACATTATCCCTGGGAGTGCCACTGAGCTAGATGACAACTTCAAGGAGCCATTAAAGTTGGGAAGCTTAAATACTTTTCTAGGGGGACATGGGGACTAAGGATGAGAGGGATAGTTGATTGGCTTTACAATGGTAACAAAGGAAAATGAGAAGTTCCAGACTGGAATAACATTGAGGGCCTGATGCTTTACAAAGGACACAAAAGGGAAAGACCCAGCCCTTGGCTTCTTGGTAAAGGACTTTGGTTGGGTAAGGGGAGAAACTATTGGGACAAAAGAGATACTTAACATTTTATGGGATCATCCATCCCCACCTAAACTCCTTTAAGGTCCATTGTTAGTCTAAGACAAGTGAAGTTGGACTATGGCTCAGGAAAGAAACCCCAAGTGCAAAGTCAAACCTGGTGCCTTCACCTTCAAGCTAAGTAAACTGGGGTTCATTAAATCTTTCTAGGCTACAAGTTTGAGATTCCACGTCGACACTATGACCATACAAGTAGTAAGTATGTGAGGTTGAATTTTGAACCCAAGTCATCTAGCATTCAGCATTCTAGTCACTATATCAGGCTGCCTTTTTTTCCTGAGAGCCCTTTATTTCTTCTGACTTACCAATTCACTTTATTTCAATAAGCTTTAAAAGGAGATGCATCAAGCCTGAAACCCAAAAGATTTGAATTGAAATTTGACCAGGGACACAGTTTAACTGTGAGTCACTGGGCAAGTCATTCAATTTGTTAGTCTTATTTTTTTCAGCTGTGTAACAGGGAAAGTAACATCACCTGCTCTCCAGGACCATTTTGAGGGTCAAATGTGCGAATATTTGTAAAATGCTTAGCACAGTGCCAGGCACATAGTAAGTGCTATAGAAATGTTAGATAACACTTATAATTATTATATTATTACTTTATTTTTTATTTTATAATTTTTATTCTATGTAAAGCAAACAGAGGAGGCTCTGGAAATGCAAAAAGAGAAATAAAATAGCTCCAGACCTTTAGGAATTTATATTCTATTAGGTTATTACATTATAACCCTAGATTGTGGGAGAATTATTTGAGAATAGACTTTTTGGTATGGTTTCCTTTTCTTTTGAACTGGGATGTTCACAGTTAAATCAGTTTTTGCGTTGTTTTCTTTTTGGATTAGAGCCAGATTGAATGTTCTCTCTGCAGAGAGTTTATCAGTCAGAACTTTGTAATTTAGCTGGCTAGGCAAGAGAGAATCTTATCAGTTGATGTTTAGGTAAACACTTATAGCACATTTAGAAAGGGGAAAAAAAGATTATACTGTGCATATAAATGGAAGCCTAGGTGTTTTGCTAAACCCTGGTAGAGGGCCCCCTGACAACTTGGGCTAGGAGAGAATAGAAATAAGAAAAAATGTTTTTCATAGTTAATAAACACAGAGAGATTGCCTACAATGTTTATGACATTTTACTTAGTTTCAGGATGAATGGGATGAATGGAAAAAAAAAAAAAAGAGGTCTCTCTTCCTGCAGTTTTTACCTTGTAGACAATGAGTCAGTCAACAAACATTTTTATGTGATTACTCTGGGCCAGACACTGTTAAATACTGGGAATACAAAGAAAGACAAAAACATAGACTGCCTTAAAGAGTTTACCTGGTTTCTCCATTTACATTCTTAAGACCTGTTTGTGCTAACTACTTCCTTAAATTCATAACTCACAAGCCTTAATTTTGGCTTAAATTTCCCCAATGAAAATTCAATGCATATTGAAGTAAGGTAAATGATATTTACTTAAAACAGCATGCAAGCTAAATGACATAGTCTTAAATCGAGAACCAAATGCTCTCAACACCCATTTTCTAATCTACTACATTCCAAAACTCCCAGGAACCTGAGGAAGACTCTTAGTGTTTTTTTTTTCCCCAGTGGGACAAACACAACAAAGTCCTGAATATGATGCTTCTGTTACCATGGAAACTATGGGGCAGTTCTCTCTCATTCTCTCTCTCTCTCTCTCTCTCTCTCTCTCTCTCTCTCTCTCTCTCTCTCTCTCTCTCTTTCTCTCTCTCTCCCTCTCTCTCTCCCTCTTCCTCTCTCTCTCTCTCTCTCTCTCTCTCTCTCTCTCTCTCTCTCTCTCTCTCTCTCTCTCTCTCTC
>NC_058131.1:498609285-498692130 GCF_016433145.1 Gracilinanus agilis | reverse complement strand
CTTCCTTCCTTCCTTCCTTCCTTCCTTCCTTCCTTCCTTCCTTCCTTCCTTCCTTCCTTCCTTCCTTCCTTCCTTCCTTCCTTCTACCTTCTGTCTTAGAATTTATTCTATGTATTATTTCTGAGGCAGAAGAGCAATAAGGGCTTAAGTGACTTTCCCAAGGCTACACACCTAAGATGTCTCTGAGGTCAGATTTCAACTCAGGTCATCCCTACCCCAGGCTATAACCACTGAGTCACCTAGCTGGTCCCTGATAACACTCTTTCCTTAGTACCTCCTTCAAAACCTGGCTCCCACCTTGACTAAAAGGGCTCTTTCTATTCTTAACCTTTTTGTTTTTAGACCACTTTAAAACTGGTGAAGACTATGAACCCCTTCTCAGAATGATGTTTTAATTAATTTGTTTTTTTTATTATTTAAAAAATATATTTTATTTGTTTTAATCATTCAAGATCTCCCTTCTCACACTTCTCCCTTCTGTGTTTAAGAACCCAAGAAAAACCCATTTTAGACATGTATAATCCTTCAAAACAGATTTCCACATTGCCCAAGTCTAAAGTAAATTTGTTTCATTCTGTTTTCTGAGTAATTTTCCTCTATCATGAGGCAGGTAACATGTTTCATCATTAGTCCTCTGGAATCATGGTTGGTTATTATGCTGAATAGAGTTCAGCATGAAATTATTCCATCATAATTATATACCATAACTTGTTCAGTCATTCCCCAATTTAGAGATACTTGCATATTCACATCCTTTGCTATCTCAAAAAAAGCTATAAATATGTTCGTACATCCTTAGAGTTTGTTTTGTTCAGGGCTTATCTCCTCCCTCTTAATATATTCTCTCTCTAATTTCTCTACGTCTCTTCTCCATTTTCTCTCCTATTTTCCTGTTGAGTGAAATAGATATTAGTACCCAAATCTCATTCTCTTTCTTTCTGCATTCTTCCTTCTTTGAGCCAGGTCAGGTAAGAGCAAGACCTCAATGTCAGCTATTTCACTCTACAAACTCTTTCTCCTTTGTATTTTGTTTACTTGTGCAACTTGATTATGTGAGGAAATTTTCCCTAATCTTCCTTTATCTTCCACCCACCCCTCTGCTAGAGTATATACATCCTCTTCCTCTCTCTTTCCATTCTTTTCTCTCTTTTTTAAAATTCTTTTCTTAAAATATCAAGACAGGAACCACTACCAGGCTTTGTCTAACTGTACTCTTATGAACTCTGATAATATTCAGAATGGACACACATTTCATCTCCTCATGTTCAAATATAAATGATTTTACCTTGTTTAGTCCTTAATCATTGTTCAGCATTATCATTTACCTTTTCAAGCTTCTCTTCAGTCCTTTGTTTAGATTAAAAGTTTCTCTGCAGCTTGGGTTTTTTCATTAGGAATGCTTTAAAATCCTCAATTTTACTGAAGAAAATTTCTTTCTCCATTTTTTTTTCTCTCTGTCAGATTATAGTCATTTTTGTTGGGTAAGTTATTTTTGGCTGTAAGCCCATGTCCTTTGTCTTCTGGCATATTATATTCCAAATTCCCTGCTTTATAGTGTATAGTGGCTACTAAGTCATTTATGATTCTGACTATGGCTTCTTGTTACTGGAATTTTTTCTGGCTGCTTGCAGTACTTTTTCTTTTATCTGGAAGCTCTATCTTTTGACTATGACATTCCTAGAATTTTCATTTTGGAGTTTCTTTGAGATGATCAGTAGATTATTTCTATTTCTCTTTGTCCTCTGCTTCTAAGACATTTGGGAAGTCTTTTAAGATTTCTTGAAAAAGGATGTCTAGGTTCTTCTTCTTCTTTTTTTTTATCTTGGTGTTGAGAGAGTCCATTGACTCTTCCCCTGCCATCATCTATTTTCAAGATCCCTTTTTTTGCTATAAGATACTTTGTATTTTCTCCCTTTTTTTCAAACTTTTGTCTTTGTTTTAACATTTCATGTACCTTATGGAATTATGGCCTTCTATTTGGTCCATTTTAATTTTCAGGGAGTTTGTTGCTTGGATAACATTTTATATCTCTCATACCAAGCTCTTAATTCCTTCTCCAATTCTTTCTTCCATAGCTATTATTTCCTTTCCCATTGCCCCAAATAAATCATTCATTCCATCTTTAAAGCACTTTATAATTCTTTTATTTTAACACTTGTTTCATATTTTCTAGAAATTCTAATTGAATTTGTATGCAAGCTATGTTTTTCTCTGAGTTATTGCTTAGTGATATTTTGGAACCATTCTTTTCCATGTTTGTATCTTGAGCATTCTTGTCACCAAAATAGCTTATCGTTCTTTCATTGTTTAATCATTCTTCTAGCCTACTTCCTGAATTTGGACTTGATGGTAGGGATGGGCTCTGCAGAAACTCTGGAGGGAAAGTCTGGGCTAGGTAGGAAAGGTAGAAAAGAAACAAATTATAATGAAACAAAGCTCCTGTTACTCTTTTCTTTGAGTATTGAGCGTTGTATTATTCCAAGATCTTTTTTTTTAAACCCTTAACTTCTGTGTATTGGCTCCTAGGTGGAAGAGTGGTAATGGTGGGCAATGGGGGTCAAGTGACTTGCCCAGGGTCACATAGCTGGGAAGTGTCTGAGGCCAGATTTGAACCTAGGACTTATTCCAAGACCTTAAGTGGAGTTAATCTTCCCAAAAGGGTCTAATCCAGAGGAAAATCTGATTGCTACCTAATTGGTCTGAGCTCTGTAGGTTTCTGACCTGGGTGTGGGTCTGTGCAAGAATAAAGATGACTGCTAGACTTTGCCCCTAACAGTTCATTGGTAAACTCTGTTGGTTCAGAGCTACAGAATTTTGCACTCCCCTTTGGTCTAGATTTCCTGCCTCAGTTATTCCCTTGCAGGTGGATTAGATGCTGGAAGTTCTATCATATTCTGAACTTGGGGTCTCAACCATACCATTGTTGTGGATGACATCTGAATTTCTTCCATTCTTAGTATACCACATAGGGCCTGGGAAAGGCAACAGCCCAGCAGGAGACACTTTCTCTGATCTGGATCTGCAACCTTAGTAGGCAACAAATTTCTGGTTGGAACCTTCCTCCATTTTAATAATGCTCAGATATGAGTCTGGGGCTACCCCAGTATCTATCAGAGACCTCCTTTTATATTGATGCACAGCTTCTTTCTGGGAGTCTGGAGCACTGGTAGCATGTTCCTTTCCCAATTCTCTCCCTAGTGTCTATAGACTTCTTTCTTTTTCTCTTTATACTGACCTGGGCCAGTCAAAGAACTCGGGTTACTTTTTCTTGATTTCTCTCATTAGGATTCTGTTTAAAGCATTTGATAGACCTGTTTAGAGGAATTGTGGATGAGAATTCAGCTGTATTGCTTCCTTCTACTCTACTGTTTTGGGTCCCTAGAATTATGGTTTTAATAAAATGAAATACAGGGGATTACAAAGGAAACATTATAATGAAATAAAGATGTAATTTTCCCCCAGCTAAGTTCACAGACTTCTTGAAATCTTTCTGTAGACCCTCAGAGACCATGGACCCCAGATTAAGGACCTTTTCTTTAGAATTTATCCTGGGTTTTCCTCTATTCTCATTCAGACTCTTGCATTTTACAATCTCATCAGCTCTTAAAGGTTCCAATTTGTTTTTTAAACTAAATGCTTCATTAAAAAAATACAAAAAAAACACTTACCATTGAACATCAATACCACCAAATTAACTTTAGTTACTATTTACATTTAAATTAATTAATTTCAAACTATAAAGTATTTTTTTACAGAAAGTCCTAAGTTCTAATTCTTTATCAAGATTTTTATTCTCCTTTTCCCTAGATACCTGTAGATAGTGTACTTGAATTTTTTATGATTCTAACTTTTTTGTTTTGCTTTAGTTCACTAAGATCTTTCCAGTTTTCTTTATATTTCTCATGACTGTAGGTACTGATTGTAACACAGTATCTGGATACATTTTTGTCCCACAATTTACTTAACCATTCTCCTTGGATGTTTAAATTATTTCCAGTTGTAATGAGGGCCTAGGCAAAGATAGCTCTGTTTTCAGAGCATCTTCAGTGTGCTCCCATATGGAAGAGTTGTGAAACCTAAAGAAAAACATAATGACATATAATGGGGCTTCCATTCCTTAGGTCTCCTTTGTACAACTTTTTATAATGACACATTAACAGTGCTATAAAACTTTGAATAGATAGGTCTTTTTTTCTTTGTTTTGCTTTCTGATAATTCTTCCTAGTCATATTTTTAACAGTGAAATAATTGGCTGAAAGGGCTTGATTACTTTTGTAATTTTCATATTGCTCACTGAAAAAAGTTTTCTTTACAATTCCACCAACAATGAGTGAGTATACACATTCTACTATTACAATCCTAATAATATTGAGTTGTATTGCTTTCAATCATTTTTATTCATTTGATATGTGTTTGTATTTGCATCTCTTTGAGTAAAGTAAAATATTTTGAAAAAAGATCATTAGCAATTTGTTTTCTCATTTGAACACTATCATATCGATGAACATTTATTCATTGTAGAATGAAAATTACTACGTTGACTTTTCCATGGGCTCAATGAACTTCTCTATGCAAGTAACAATATATTATTTATATTCAACCCTAAAATTTTTTTCTAAATTACAGTTTTGTATTTACAAATGTGCTTTGGCTATCTGTACCTAGCTATTGCATTGGCATTTTAATTATGAAGTATACAAAATGGAATGCTTTATTTTCCTCCGCTTAACTATGTCTCTTCCAGAGTTGACTCTTTCTTTTCTGAACACCACCCTTCTTCTAGTTACCCAGGTTTGTAAACCAATAATCATTCCTGACTTTTCCATTTCTCTCATCCCATCTTCAATATCTAATTCATTGTCAAGTCTTCTCAATTCTGCCTCTATAGGATTTCTCACATTTCCCTTCTCTCTAGTCACACACATATGACCTTAGTTCAAATCCTTCCACTGAGATTTTTCAGTACCTTCTTCAAGTTTCTCCTTCTCTCCAATCTATCTTCTATCTGGTTGGCAAAATAACATTCCTAATTTACAGGTCAGCCTATTTGATCTCTTGTTCAAAAGCCTTTTCCAGCACCTTATTAACAATATGATAAAACCACAGACTTTTCATTCTGTCATTAAAGACTACAATCTGGCTGCAACCAACTATTCCAGTCTTACTTCTCATTACTTCCTTTACACACTCTAAATTCTAGTCAAAGATTTAGAAATTCCCCAAACTTTAAATTCCATCCCTTGCCTGTGTATATCAGTCCAACATGCCCCTTTTCGCCCTGCCTCTTCTCATACTTGGCATGCAACCCTCCTGATCTTTGCCTCTCAGGATCTCTAATTTCCTATTATGTGCTCCTGCCATGCTCATTCCATTCTTAGCTCCTCTCCTCACTCTCCAGACTTCTTCACCTTCTTATTAGCAAACTCTGCCCCTACACAGATACCCTTCATTTTTCCCACTCTCCCTCTCTAGTTCTTATTCATGTGTGAACTTTCCTTATTAGAATGAGTCACTTGAGGGTAAGGACTATCTTTTTTCACTTGTAGTAATATCTCTAGCACTTAATAAGGATTATTTGCTTATCACATAGTAAACAATTTAACAGCAACTTAATTTCCTTCTTGCTCTGAACCCTAAACCTACTGAAATAGGAGGGAGACTGAAGAAAATATATATCCTGTGCTCTGCTACTCTTACCTAAGCTTGCTTGAACACCAAATCTACTGGGGCACAGAACTCTCAGAATTATTTAGGCATTGGACATGAGAATTCCTGAAGAGCTGAATTCCACAAAATAAAGATGAAAATTTGTTTGAGGAGTAGAGGTATTTAAGGGGGACAAATCCATAGACCTTAGGGAAATTTTCCAACTCAATACAAACGTGTCAATATATCAAAGATGAAAATAGAATCCTTAACAATAATTCTGAGAATGTAAAACACACAATATTCTTAAAAGGAGGATGGATGGTCCTTGATTACAAACTGATACCTATCCTAAGCTCTGAAGACATTGTCCAGATCAATGGGTATGCAAACTTCCTAACTCCTAGTTGAAAGAGGAGAAAATAGATAAAGGCAAAGGAAGTGGACCACAGGTTACTCCTCTACCTTAAAATAGCCTTTAGGGCAACTAAGTGGCTCAGTGTATTGAAAGCCAGGCCCAGAGATGGGAGTTTAAATCTGACCTCAGATACTTCCTAGCCTTGTGACCCTGGACAAGTCACAACCCCCATTGCCTAGCTCTTACTGCTCTTCTGCTTTGGAACCCATGTACGGTATTGATGCTAAGACAATAGGTATGGATTTTTTAAAAAGAAAGGAAAAAAATAGCCTTCCATCAATTTCTGTTTTAGAGAACTTGAATTAACTTTGTTCTCCCTATTTCTCTGTCTTCCAGGAAAGTAGTGACAGGGGGGAAAAAAAAAAGCAAGATTAGGGATGAGGCAAGAAATTGCTGCTCTCATAACTAGCTGAAAGAGAAGAGTTAAGGGAAAGCAAAAGGGAAAGACTTGTAAAAAGGTTTATCTGAACATAATAGGTTTATCTATCCATAATGGAAATCTTTCTTCTTAATCTGATTTGCAGAAATCACTTAGGAACCACAATGGACCCAGAGGGAGCTACCATATTCATAATAGAAAGTTTCCCCCTAAATCCCTGAGGAAGAAAATGATGAATGTGTGCATTATTTTATATAATCACCTTTCCAAATTCAAACAGTTAAATAGATGGATAAAGTGCTTATTCTGTGATGGGCATATAATCCTTATTATACACTAAGTGCTGGAGATATCACTATAAGAGAAAAAGACAGTCCTAACCACAGGTGATTCATTCTATAAGGGAAGATGATTGTTGTTGTTCATTCTTAATTTCTAAGAGGGCCAGCAACATATCTTGACTTGCATTTGAATTGGATTTAAGTGAGGCAAAAAAGATCATCAGCTTCTCTCTCTTCCAGTCATTGAAGGTTAATGACAGGAAAAAAGTGAGAACTGGAGATGACCTGGGAGGCAGTGAATGAACTTGGCATCTTTGATGTCTGACCAAACTCTAGACACTCCATAGCACCTGCTTTAGTTACCTCCATGGCTGTTGGAACAAATTATTCTCATCTACCCATTATGCTGGGTAAAGTCTTTACATAAGGGAAGATAATACAAATGAGAACTAGAAAGGGGGGAGTGGGAGAAATGGAGGGTATCTATGTGGAGGGAAAGCTGCTGATAAGAAGACTGAGAAGTCTAGAAAATGAGTTGAGGAGCTGGGAATGACATGACCATGACTTGGGCACTTTATAAGATGGTGGTTGGACTCTACTTTTCACTTTCTTGGACTCTTCAGAGGTGACTAAGTGATACATATGGATGGAGCACTTGGTGTGGAGTCAGAGTTAACTAAGTTCATATTTAGCCTCAGACAGTAGCTGTGTGATCTTGGGCAAGTCACTTATCTCTTTTAGCCTTAGTTTCCTCAATCATAAAATTAGGTTAAAATAGTACCGATACCACAGTTTTGTGAGAATCAATTGAGATATTATTTGTAAAATTATTTAGCCCATTGCCTAGCCAGTGTTTATTAGATAGTTGTTTCTTTCTCCTTTTCCCTTCTCCAACTTCCTGCCAAAAACTCTTTTCACCTTTTGAAAATGCTCTACCCTGAGATACTCTCTTCTGATTGATTAGTAACTGGTCCAGCCTCTCATTTTATGAGGTATTCAAATGGACAGAATTATTTGTTAACTGTGATATTACCAAGGAAGTCAGGGTTCAGAACTTTTCATTGCCTTATTTCAAGGCAACATGAAAATTTCTCAATGAACTCTGACTTCTCTCCTCCCAGTTGTTAAAACTTTCCTTTTTCATGTTGCCATTAGCAGCTAGGTGGTACAGTGGACAGAGAGCCAGGCCTGGAGTCTAGAAGATTCATCTTATTGAGTTCAAATCTGGCCTCAGACACTTCCTATCTGTATGATGCTGGGCGAGTCTTTTCCATCAGGTTTGCCTCAGTTTCCTATTTTATAAAATGACCTGTAGAAGGAAATGGCAAACTATTGTAGTATCTTTGCCAAGAAAACCTCAAATGGAGTCACAAAGAGTCAAACATGACTGAACAATTCTCCTATCTCATATTATCTTACATTTACATATCTGTAAAGCTCTTTTCAATTTATGAATGCAGATTTCTTTCCTCCTGGTTGTTAAAATGCTGTTTTTTCATTTTACTTCATATTTACTTATCTTTATAAGCTCATCACATACACACACACACACACACACACACACACACACACACATATATAGGTATAGGTATAGGTATAGAAGATAATAAAGCAAGCATTTTCTGTTCTCTAAGAAGTCTTAGAGGGCAGAAAATGCTTGCTTTATTATCTTCTACTCCATAGAACCCACAGTATCTTATTCACAATGGACATATAATGAATGTTTGTTAAATTAAAATTAAATTGAATTACAATTACCCTATACTGGGCAGCAGCGTATTTAGCCTACTTGTACTGATTACATTAAAAATATTTGGAAAGAAAAACAAAAAAACAAAAACAAAACCCTAGGTTAATTATCAAGAAAGTTGGTTTCTAGATCTGATTCTACCATTGACTTCCTGGGCAGAGTCACCGTGTCCTGTCCTGTCATTTTTCTTTCTTTCTTTTGTTAAAATAATACTCCATTTCTCCCCAATTACATATAAAAACATTTTCTCTTCCTCCTTCCTCCTTCCTCTTCCCCTCTTCCAGAGACCATAAGCAATCTGTTATAAATTTTACATGTGCAATTATGTAAAACAATTTCCATATTAGTCATTTCATGAAAGTCATGAAGAAGAAGGAGGAGGAGGAAAAGGAGGAGGAAGACAGAAAAGAAGGAAGGGAAGGAATAAATGAAGGAAGGAAGGAAGAAAGAAAGGTAGGAAGGAAGGGAACAAAAGAAAGAAAAAGAGAGAATATAATGTTTCATTCTGCATCCAGTCTCTCTATTCTTTCTCAGAAGGCAGACAACATTTTTCATCATGAGTTTCTGGGATTGTCTTGGATTGCTACATTGCTGAAAATAACTAGTTTATTCACAGTTGTTTATCAAAAAATATTGCTGTCACTATGTACAATGTTCTGGTTCTGATCACTTCACTTTGCATCAATTCATGTAATTTTTTCCAAATGTTTCTGAAATCATCCTGTTCATCATTTCTTATAGTACAATAGTGTTCCATCACAATCACACACCATGAATGGTTCACTAATTCCCCAATTGATGGACAACCCCTCAATTTCCAATTCTTTGCTACCACATAAAAGAGCTGCAATAGATATTTTTGTACAAAAAGATCCTTTCCCCCATTTTGGGGTGGGGGGCGGTGGTATTGTGGGATCAAAGGGTATGCACAATTTTAGAGTCCTATGAGCATAGTTTCAAATTGTTCTCCAGAATAGTAGACTCAGATCACAGCTCAAACAACAGATTATGTGTCCCAATTTCTCCACATCTCTTCCAACATTTATAATTTTTATTTTCTGTTGTATTGACCAATCTGAGAGGTATGAGATAGTACTTCATAATTGTTTGAATTTACGTTATTTAATGTAGAACATTTTCATATGACTCTAGCTGGCTTTGATTTCTTCATTAGAAAAGCTGCCTTTTCATATCCTTTGACCATTTATAAATTGGGAAAATGACATATTTTTATTCTTTTAACTTAGTTCTCTGAAGCCATCCACTAATTTCATGAAGATTCCTAGTGGGTAGGATACTCAGAAAGGGGAGCCAGGGACTGAAAGAAAATGGGTTATGGGTTAAGGACTAATGGAAAGAGAACATAAGGTGAGAATGAAGACACACAGATAAAGGAAGTTCTGGCATAAGGTAGTCAGACAGCAAGTAAGCTCTGGTGGAGCCATGCTGCAGATATTCCCAAAGTGGGCGCTACCGCCCCCTGGTGGGTGCTGCAGCAATCCAGGAAAGCGGTGATGGCCACAGGTGCATTTATCTTTCCTATTAATTGCTATTAAAATTAAAAAAATAATAATTTTCAGAGGGTTAAGTAATATTTTTTTCTGGAAAGGGGATGGTAGGCCAAAAAAGTTTGGGAATCATTGGTTCAGAGCTTCACTGGGATGAAGTTCTGATGGTAAAGAGCTTAGATGGTTCAGAGCTTAACCCTTAACTGACATACTGCTATTTTTATTGGGGTTTCAACAGTATGGGGGAAGGGAAAAAAGTGGTCTGATATATTGGCACTATGAGGTAATCATCATGAGATACAAACTGTTGGAACCTAACACAATAGGTAGAGCTAACACCTAGATCAGGAATCCATATGGCCTAAGGTCTTGGTACATAAGTTAATTGATTGTTATTGGTAAAATTAGAAGACTGAGATAACTGACAAGTCTTCTGGAGTGTAACCTTAGTGAAGGGCTAGGAATTTGGCAAGGTTGAGGTTCAATTTAACTGAAATCAATCATAAGCAATATTAGAGTCAGCTTTTTGAGCTCTTAAAATAATATCAAGATTAATGTATACCTGGATTGCTATACTCTCTAATTATTTGAGGAATGAGATCTTTATCAGGGATACTGCAAAAATTTTTTCCCTGTTTTCTGCTTTCCTTCTAATCTCAGTTACATTGGTTTTGTTTGTACAAAATCTTTTAAATTTCATAAAACCAAAATTATCCACTTTACATCTTATAATGCTTTCTATCTTGTTTGGTCCTAAATTCTTCTCCATCGATATAAATGTCACTTTTCTAAGTCTCAATTTCTTCATGTGTAAAATGAGAGATTTTTGACTAGATTATTTCCAAAGTTTCTTCTACCTCTTAATTATTTATGAAACTTGGTATTAATAGCCTATAGAACTCTGAGAACATCTAAGAGTTTTCCTAAACAGTGTACATCTTATATATGTGATATTTATAATATAAACAAATATATACTTAATGTTACAAGAGCAAAAATTTATACATTCTCAAATCATAACTTATTTAGAAGAGAATGACAATGATGATACATGTATAGCTAAGTTCACCATCTCTGAGTAGGGGGAAGGGAGGGAGATGATTTGATCTTATAATTTTAGAAAGCACTTATTGAAAATTATTATTACATATAATTGGAAAAATAAAATATCTTTGAATTAAAAAATAAAATAATATAAATGACTGACAAAAACATCATTTCTGATTTGTGAAAATCAGAACTTATAAGAACCAGGTTTTGAGAAGTCTAGACTCAACTCTGTGAAAATTGAGTATGCTATTTTAACCTGCTACCTGGGGTCATTTTAATTATATCTGACAAATGAGTTATGAGAAGCAAATGAATTAAATTTCTGTTTCATAAGTAATTACAATGCAAATTTAAAATGTTATGCCCAGTTTTCTGGAAAGGACTTGGACAGAAGGGTTCCTCCCCCCCTTCAGCCCTCGCCTCTTTTTAAAACTCCTGTAGGAAAGATGTAATGATTAGGTAGATATGAAAAATCAAGCAATAATAGAAAGCAAAATGTGAACAGCAACTTAATTTCCTTCTTACTCTGAACACTAATGATGATGTGCCTGTTCTCACTCCATCACTCTATTCTGAGTGAGAGCAACTTAAGAATCAAAAGCACTTCAAAGTCAATTGAGCTTTTTTCCCCTTAATCAGAAAAGTTTTACAGACTCTTTAAGCACCTGAATTAAGGTGCTCCTTTGACCATAGATATACAAAATTAGGCTCATGAGAAATTCTTCTAATAGCCTAGAAAAATGTTGATCATGATTCCAAAATTCTAAATCAGATTTTGTATTTTCAGATCTATTTCTTAGGGCACTCTCACTATATTGTTGCATCATTCAACACATATTCATCAGCACTTATACTATGCTCTCTAACAGATATAAGAGATATATATCTCAACAGAAATGAAACACATGCCTTCCTTGAGATCAATTATTAAAGGATGTATGTGTTTTTACTTCCCAGAAATCATAAAGAACATGGCAGATTATTATCTGTTTACTTAGGATTTATTATTATTATTATTATTATTATTCCTGTTGACTCCCTAGGAGCATAGGGCCGCAACCACCTCACGCCAGCGGACTCTGTTCTGGGCAACTTCCCCCAGCTGGGCCCATGTCATTCCGACTGTTTTTGTTTCATTTTCGGCAGATCTTCGCCAGGTCTGTTTTGGTCTTCCGACTTTCCTCCTCCCTGAAGGGTTCCAGCTCAATGCTTGTCTGGCTACGTTGTCTTCCGGTTTTCCTAGCGTATGTCCTATCCATCTCCACTTACGTTTCTTATGTACTGACTAATGGAATACTGGATTGTTCTTTCCCAGAGACTAGCATTGGAGACCTTTTCAGGCCATCTGATGTTCAAGATGTAGCGTAGACATCTATTAACAAAGACCTGGAGTTTATTGGTGTTAGCGCTTGTCACTCTCCAGCTTTCTGATCCATATAGGAGGACGGCCTTTACATTGGTAATGAAGATTCGGAGCTTAGTGACGAGGGACAGTGCTTTGGAGATCCAGACAGACCGCAGGGTGTTAAATGCATGTCTGGCTTTGTTGATTCGGCTTCTGATGTCCTCATCTGCTCAGCCGTCCTTACTGACGATGCTACCCAAATAGGTGAAGTGGTCCGTCTCCTTGATGTTTTCTCCCTGTAGTTGGATTGGCAGGTCCTGTCTGCTATTGACTGTGATCACCTGGTCTTCTTCTTGTTGATCTTCAGACCTGTCTTCTCCGCCTCTTCAGAGAGTCGTGCAAGTTTGGCTTGCGCATCCTGCTGCTTGTGAGAAAGGAGACAGATGTCATCCGCGAAGTCAAGGTCCTCAAGCTATTTGGTATGAGTCCATTGAATGCCCGTATTGTTGTCCTTGGTAATTCTTCTCATGGTCCAATCTATGACCATCAAGAAGATAAGGGGCGAAAGCATGCAACCTTGCTTCACTCCGGTTTTCACTGTGAAGGGAGCCGTCAGTTTCCCATTATGGATGACCTGGCAGGTAAAGTCTTCGTATAGCTGCTGGATGATGTTGATGAGCTTCGGGGGAATCCCGTAATGCTGCATCAATCTCCAGATGATGTTCCTGTCCACGCTGTCAAATGCCTTCTCGAAATCCACGAAAGTCATGTAGAGGGGGGACTGCCATTCGATGGACTGTTCGATGATGATTCTTAGGGTGACGATGTGGTCGGTGCACGATCTGTGCTGACGAAACCCTGCTTGTTCTATTCTCAGCTTCTTGTCCAAGGCCTCCTTCAGTCTTTCTAAGATGACTCTGGTCAGGATTTTTCTGGGAGCGGATAGAAGCATGATTCCTTGCCAGTTGCTGCATTGGGATAGGTCACCTTTCTTGGGTAGCTTCACCAGGTAGCCTAGTTTCCAGTCTGTCGGGACTTGTTCCTGTTCCCAGATCTTCTGCAGGAAGGGTTGTAGCATCTCCGCTGACATTTCTGGGTCTGCCTTGAGTGCCTCAGGGGGGATGCCGTCTGGACCTGCAGCCTTACCATTTTTCATGGTCTTGATGGCTTTGATGATCTCAACTTTGGTAGGTGGGCCCGTGTTCATTTGAAGCAGTTCGGTGGCTGGTGGTATGTCTGGAACATTGGTGGAGGCGGTCGGTTCAGGATTTCTTCGAAATGCTCTGCCCATCGGGCTCTCTGCCCTGCATCGCTTGTTATTGTCTTGCCAGTCTTGTCCTTCACTGGCTTGCTAGGGTTGTAGTTCTTTCCCGATAGAGTTCTTGTTATTTCGTATAGCCTCTTCATGTTCCCCTGCCCAGCTGCTGTTTCTGCTTCTTCGGTCATATCGTGAATGAACCGTCTCTTGTCATATCTTGTACTCTTCTTGACCTGATGGTTAATTTCCCAGTACTGTGTTCGAAGTTCTTCTTTCTCCTGTTGATCTTGGCACTGGCTGATCTTCTGTTTCAAATCTCTTCTCTGTTGTATCTTGGCCCATGTCTCTTGTGTTAACCATTCCTTGCGCTTTCTCTCTCTCTTTATCAGGACTTCTGCGCAGGTGGTCTTCCAGGTCTGCTGGAGTTTGGTCCAGTAGTTTTCAACTGTCTCTCCCGTGAGTCCTGTCAAGGCCGCGAACCTGTTCTTGATTTTGCAGTTGAATGCTTCTTTTTCCTCTCTGGTCTTTAGATCTTGCACGATGTACTTATGGTGTAATCTGCCTGAAAGGTCGTTGAATGATTTCAACTTGGTTCTAAAAGTTGCCACCAGGAGTTGGTGGTCCGAGGCCACATCTGCACCATGTCTTTCTCTAACATCTAGAAGGCTTCTTCTCCACTTGTGGGAAACTGTGATGTGATCTATCTGATTTTCCGTCCTTCCATCAGGCGAAGTCCAGGTTGACTTATGAATTTTCTTGTGTGGGAATATAGTACCCCCAATAACAAGATCGTTGAAGGCGCAGAAATCCATAAAGAGCTCTCCATTTTCGTTACAGGGGCCTACTCCATGCCTTCCCATGATGAATTCCTTTCCTGTGTTGTCTTCTCCTACCTTTGCATTCAAGTCTCCCATAACGATCTTCAGGTCTCTTCTTGGTGTGCCATCAAGTAGTGCCTGTAGGGAGCTGTAAAACTCTTCTTTTTCCTCTTCCTCTGCCCCATTGGTGGGTGCATAGCATTGGGTGATGGTGATCTTCTTCCCCTTTGAGTTGAACCTTGCTGACATAATCCTTGACGAGATAGGTTCCAAACCTATCAGCGCCTTTTCTGCTTCAGGTGTCATGAGCAGCGCTACTCCCTGGGTGTGGGAATGGTCCGGGTCTTCATGGCCAGAGTAAATGATGGTTTCGCCTGATGTCAGTGTGGTCTGGCCGCTTCCATTCCATCTGGTCTCGCATAAACCGAGGACCCTGATGTCGTATCTTTTCATCTCATTTACTACCTGAGCGAGTTTCCCGCTTTCGTATAAGGTTCTTACGTTCCATGTTGCTATTCTGGTTTTTGCCTTGGTCGTCAGAAGATTTATCAGCGAGCTGGCTTCCCAGAGGCTTTCACTAGCATGCGTCATGGACTCTGTTGGAGAGCAATCCTCCAGACTAGGTGATCCTCGGTTTTGTTGGTTTGGTGAGGTTGAGGTTTCTATAGCAAATGTGATATTTTACGGGGTGGGGTTGCTAGCCCCAGGCCCAACCCTCCTCCTTTTTCAGCCCTTCAGTTTTCCATGTCAGGACTTAGCTTTCCTTTTTCTTTCTTTAATTTAAACCCTCCTTATCTTTCTAAATGCAAATGAATCCCTATCTCTTCCACAAAGACACTCACAACTAACTACTCCAGCCCACAGAAGTGTATCTTCTTCTTCTTCTAAACTCCTGCCTTCTAATTTGGCATGCATCATTTATGTCTTATGCCAAACTTGGTCCAAATAGAGTAGTCTATAGACTTGGATTAAATCACTGAGTCTTGAAACTAGGCTTTACAGCATATCACTGGTATGATTCTTCTGTTCAGCGAAGAGTGTTAACATTGGTGTTCCAGTAAATCAGTAGTTCCCAAACTTTTTTGGCTTACCACCCCCTTTCCAGAAAAAAATATTACTTAGCGCCCCCTTTTAGTTATTCACCACCCCCAAATGTACCTTTGGCCATCACCACCTCCTAGATCGCTGCAGCACCTACCGGGGGTAGTGGCGCCCACTTTGGGAATCACTGCAGTAAATAATTTCAGTGGGCACAAATGACCATAACATTTTCAACTAATAACTTTTGGGATGGACAGCTATTATTGTTCGGTTATTTCAGTTGTGTCTGATTCTTTGTGACCCCATTTGGGATTTTCTTGGCAAAGGTACTGGAATGATTTGCCATTTCCTTTTCTAGCTCTTTTGACAGATGAAGAAACTGAGACAAACCAGGTTAAAGTGACTTGCCCAGGAAAATTAGTCTACTTTGCTCCAGGTGTAGCATTCTATTCACTGTGCCATTTAGCAGCCCCATTCTTAGAATGGACAATAGGTATTATTGTCATTGTTATTAGCATTAATAATAATATAAATGTTATTATTAAGTGTTTAAGGTTTGTAAAGCACCTTATAGGTATTATTTCATTTTATCCTTACAACAAATATGGTACTATTATTACCCCCATTTTGCAGATGAGGAAATTGAGAGAGACTTAAGTGTTTTCCAGGGTCACCCAGCTAGTAAGTATCAGGGCCAAATTTGTACTCAGGTCTTCTTGACTCTAATTCTATTACTTGATCTACTTGTCATTTAGTAGTAGATAATAAATTGCTAGAGAGATTGAACACCATTGATGGGATTGAGACAATTTTATTCAAGAGAGAAAAGGTGGAAGATATTTAATAAAGACCTGGAAGCACATAGGGGCAGCAAGGTGCCACTAGACTGCCAGACCTAAAATCAGTAAAGCTCATCTTCTGCACACAAATCTGGCCTCAGGTACATACTAGCTATGTGACCCTTGGCAAATCACTTAACCCGGTTTATCTTAATTTTCTCATCTGTAAAAAGGGCTGGAGAAGAAAATGGCAAACCATTCCAGTATTTCTGCCAAGAAAACCCTAAATGGAGTCACAGAGAATCAGATATGATTGAAAACATGACTAAACAACAAAGGAAGCACATGGAAATCCATGAGAAACCCAACATGAATGAATGAATGATATAATTCTCAATAATAACCCAAAAGATGAGAGGCATTGTGGTATAATAGAGATAGAACTGCCCTCAGAGTCAGAGAAGTCTGGTTCATGTCTCGTATACTATTGTATGAGCCTGGACCAGTCTTTTTACCTCTCTGTACTTTAGGCAACCCTCTTTTTGGTACCTTTCTACTTTAATTAAGTTTTCCTAGCCTAAACGATTTTGCTTCATAACTAGAAGCAACATGATATAGTGGATAGAGAACCAGCCTTAGAGTCAAGAAAATCAAGGTTCAAATTCCACCTCTGATGCCTGCAGGATGTGTAATCCTGGAAAAATCACTTCATTGTGTGGGTCCTGAACAACTCTCTAAGGAAATAAGTCATACAGAAAGTGCTGACCTGTATTAATAGAGGAAGTTTTCATAGTAAGAGTTCCTGGCAAATAGAAGGCACTTAATAAATGTTAACTGAATGATTGACATTTTTATGAATTATCAGGTCTTTCCCCACTAATAATAATAAATATTATAATGCTAAATCTAAACCCAAAGATTAACACAGGAATAATCTGGAAAATGGAATGGAATTTGAACACCTTTCCTGGTCCCAGGTGAGCCTGCCTTTTTAGGGCCACATAGGATTCCCTGCTATAAACCAAGGAGAGAAAACAGAAGACAATAAGGAAAGTGCTTTCTCAATTGTTCTTCTACTTGCCTAGAAGAAAGAGGGAAGAGAGGAGAGAAGTAGAAGCTATGCTCACACTGAACTTCTTCATCCTTCTAGTCTTATCAACTCATGTGGAATTATCTTCTGTCTTTCTAGAGTCTGTAGCTTGTTTAAATTTTAGAAATCAAAACACAAATTATCCATTCCAGGTTCTAGGCTAAATGCTGGTGTGTCATGGGAAAGTAGGATAAGAGTGCTAAATCAGTTTGTTGGTTTTAAATGAAAATTGTCCAAATTTATTAACAAAAGAAAGGTGCCTCTTCAATCTACTTTGTAAGACTCATATTTTGACTAGACCTGAATGGAGAATGATGAGTTAAAACATCCCTGGGTCAGGCAGCAAGAAGGTAACACGATAACTGTAGAAAATTACCATTTTGCTAAGGTTAGCAAATCAGTCATAGGTTGGATTATATGATCTAAGATATGACTTCCAGTTCTAAATCCTATAATCCTTTTTTGCTTCCCTGTCTTTTACCCCATCCTCTCCTCAGTTCCATGTTTGAAATGTCCTTTCCTGAGTCTGTCTGTTTAAATCGTTTCTATCCTTCAAGATATGTACGATCTACTCCATAAAACTTTTCCTGATGGCCCTAACTGGAAGTCATCTTTGCCTTCTCATAGCACTCTGTACTTCTAGGAATAAAGAGTCTAATTTCCATTAAGCTTATTTACATCTTCGTCCTAACTTACCACATAAGTTTCATAAAGTCAGATGGCATGTTATTCCTCTTATCTGAAAGAATGAATGAATGAATGATGGGAAAAAATATAGACTTGCTATGTGCAAAGCACTTACTAAGCCCTGGGAATACAAACACACACACACACACACACAAAAAAATCTGGTCTCAAGGAGTTCACATTCCAATAGAGAGAGATAATACATTTAGGTGGTTTCAGCAGCAAGACAGATGGAAAGGCCAATGGCTGTTAGGACACAGGGGCAAAACAGGTAGGAATGCATCTTTAATATCATTTCCATTGATACAACCAAACCTTTTCTGATGTTGAACTATTTCACAGTGCCATGAATTTTGACAGGAGCCAGTGAGAAGTAGTCACTACCAATCAATTCGAAAAAATGGACCATAGGGATGAGAAGATAAAAAAAAATGAAAAACAGTACCTGCCCTCAAGGAGTTTATATTATGGCCTCATGGATTAATAGCTAAAAGAAACCTCACAGATCATCTAATCTAATTGTCCTCTTCTATAAACAAGGAAACAAAAATCTGCAGGGATGAAGTGATTTACCACAGATACAGAGTGGTAGAGATGCGATTTATGTGATCCATTTCAGCACTGATCACAGTGTCTTCAAAGTGAGAGACAGAATATATAATTAAACTGAATGTTCTCTTTTAACTGTTTCATGTATGTCTTACCTCTTCAAGCTAAATTATAAGCACATAGAAGGCATGAACTCTGCATTGCAATTTTCTTTTGCATCCTCCACAGAATAATAAACATGGCAGATGTCCCATAAATGAATGAATGAATAAATAAAGAGATATATGTCAGTAAATACAGATCTTCTAAACACAGGGGAAATAACTTTAAGATCTCATGTACACTTTCAGCCTCTCAGTTCCATGATTAATTTAATGTTTGGAACACTAAAATGTCCCTATAAGAAACGCAAGGCTGACCATAGGCAAAATTGTTAAGCTGGCAAAGTTTATGTTCCATGCCCCCTCCAATCTTTCTATTGAGCTCCTTTTTCTTTAAGCTCTTCAACTGGAGTACATTCCTGGTGTCCTTTGACCTCCGCTATATCAACCTGCTGGGTAAACTCTCTCTCTGCCATATCCCATGTACTTTTCCTGATCTCCACTCCTTCCCCATCATTTATCAAAATTCATCAGTTCTATTCTTTTAGAGACTTGCTTAATGAGAATAGCTCATCTTATGAACCAATCTGTGCTGTGTTAATGGGCTAATATGCCAACTTTTCCAGAAAATTAATTTGCATTTTGATAGCGGAATTCTAGAAATGCTACAATGTCTGAATCCAATGGAAATCTCAGACATAGCAGCAGCCTGGTGGGTGATATACATTTGGTCAAGGAGGAGTTTGAATCACCACATTTTATGTGATATCATATCACATGAGTTGCTACCTCCTGGGCATAAGGATTGGCTCTTGGGGGGAAAAGTAGCCTACCATTATATTTGGAATATCACCATATTACTTTTTAACATTCTGAAGCAAAGATGTCAGCACTATCTACATAAAAACACTGCTTATATAGTATCATAGTCATCAGTTCAGCTAATCTATTGGTCTAAGAGTTATTTGACATTGTGAATTAATATAGAAAAAAGTAATAAAAGCAAGCCCTGTTCCTTAACTGAAATTTTCACTTATAATTTTTAAATTTTGTGCTATTATAGTCTCCATTCATCCAGTCAATTGATAAGCTTTTATTAGATGTCCACCATGTTCTAGGAACTGGGTGCTGAAGGCACAAATACAAGAAATGAAATGATTCTTAATCTCAAAGAATGTTTATGCTATTTGGGGAGACTATATTTATGTGTGTGTGTGTATATACATATATATTATGTATATGCACATACACACTTAATGGGATAGAGCCTGTGCAGAGACACTGCTTATTTCCAGAGGGAAATATATGATCTGGAACTGAGAAGATCTAGTACTTTGGCGTGATATATCAAACTCTGGGTTGTTCAGTGATTCTCTCCCAATTCCATGATAGCATAGGGAGATAAGTGGGTAGAGTTTAAGACTTAAAAGTTAAAAATAAAGGAAAACTGGGGGCAGCTGGGTAGCTCAGTGGATTGAGAACCAGGCCTAGAGACAGGAGGTCCTAGGTTCAAATCTGGCCTCAGACACTTCCCAGCTGTGTGACCCTGGGCAAGTCACTTGACCCCCATTGCCTACCCTTACCACTTGCCTTGGAGCCAATACACAGTATTGGTAAGTATAGGTAAGGGTTAAAAAAAAAAAGAAAGGAAAACTCATGGATTTCTCCTTCCTTTAACTCTAGTATATGTGGCAAGTGATTTTTCCTGTGATGAGTTGGGAGAGGGGTTGCCTTTCCATCTCCCCTTGCAAAATGTTAACTGCTTCCTCATGGCAGGAAGAGCAGATAGAGCAATTAAATAAGCTTAAGCCTAGATTTCTAATGACCTCTTCTGCTTTATATTCGTTCTTCTTTTTTTTAAACCTTTATTCTGTCTTAGAATTGATACTAAGTATTGGTTCCAAGGAAGAATAATGGTAAGCACCAAGCAATTGGAATTAGGTGATTTGTCCAGGGTCAGGGTCACATAGCTAGGAATCTGTTTGACACCAAAACTTCTGTTTCTAAGCCTTGCTTTCTATCCATGGAACCACATATGTACCCCTGCTTTATATTTTTCTCTAAACATAGGAGACCAAATATTATTCTTGAAATGCTCCAGGGGGAATTTTGTGATTTAGAGAAACCCAGATATCACAAATTCATTGGCTGGGACTCACTGATAGCATGAAGAGATTCTGACTAGAGATGAGACCACCAAAAAGAGGAAGAGCCCTAAGCTTGGCCTGTTTTGTCAGTAGATAAGAACTTGAAAGGAATTATTTGAATTATGAAGAGTCAAGGTGAATTTTAAAGCCTATTTATCAGTTAAATATCTTTCACTTTTCAATGATAGTTTTAATTCTCAATCTTCTAGAACAACAACAGTATTTATTGCCAATGTGTGTTTTAAGTCTTTGTTAATACAAGATTTTGAGAACTTTTTGGGTTAAGCTTTCTTTTGTGTGTAGAAAAAAAATAGCTGCCTCATAACTGATCAATTTGTATACTGTGTACCTTTTTACTCCCACCTTTGGTGAGACTGTAGACATGAGCCAAAATATTTAAGTAATTGTTCTCTGGTCTACCATGATGAAGTTATAATAAGTGAACTAAAGAGTATGAAAAAAGGAATCTCATGTTTTAAAAGTTGTTAGATTCCCATAAAAGAAGTCCAAATTTAGATCATTTGCATTGATTCAGAGCAGAGGGTATCTTTAGTGGAGGAAAAGGTGTAGCAGTTCAGCCCTTTGGGCAAAGCATTCTATTATAATTATTAAATGAGTATATAGAGAGTGCATAAAAAACAAATACAAGGTAGTTACATATGAGGTGGTTGAGAACAAAAGAAACTAGCAATTTGTCAAGGAGTTCAAGAAAGTCTTTATATAGAACTGGTGTTTTGGGTATGTCTTGAAGAAAGTGAGAAATTCAATGAAATGAGGAGGGAAAATATTCCAGACATGGAAGATGGCTTAAAAGCGTGGAGAGGGGAAATGAAGTACTTGCTTTTTATTTTTTTTAATAAATAGAATTTATTCACAAGTATCATAGCCCCTCCTCACTCTCTCCGCATCACAAAAGGCATTGTCCAAATGGAAAACAGACATGTTCATACAAATTAAGTCTTCATATTTCCACCTGCCAGTTCACTTTCTAGAGGTAACGTTCACAATTTATTCTTTTATTAATTCAATAGCTCTCTTCGATGTTGTCTTGGTTCTATTTCATTTTGCTGTTCATTATCCTGTGTAGTTCTAAGTTGTTTTTTTTTAATTCACCTGCTCATTGACTTTTTATTGCACAGTAGTATTTCACTACAACCATAATCCCACAATTTGTTTATCCATTCCCCAATTGATGATATCCATTCTCTAAACCCTCAATTTTTAATTCTTTGCCACCATCAAGAGTTGCTATAAATAATTTGGAACAAATGAATTATTTTGTGTAAAGAATAATAATAAGAAAAATTTGGTTGAGTAATTGTTGAAAGGGAAATAAAGCATAAGGCTAGAAATATAGATTAGGGCCAGATAGTGAAGGATTTTAAAAGTCAGAGGAATTTATGTCAAGTTCTGGAGGCAATAGGGAGACAATGAGATTTAATAAATAAAGGAGCGCTATGTTTGAATTTGTTTCTAAGGAAAATCACTTTGGTAGCGGTATATAGAATGGAGTCGAGTGGAGAGAAACTAGAGGTCTGCAGTTAAGTAATTACAAAGATTTTGTAATAGTTGTAATACAGGATTGATGTAAGATCTCTTACATAATCTCGGTAGGAAGGGGTCTAAAACAAAGTGGCCATTGTGTAGGAAGAGGGAAAATGTTGAATATGAGAAATGAGTTGGAGATGGAAATGGCAAAATTTGGCAACTTATAGGAAATGGAGATGAATGAAAGTGAGGGATTCAGGATAACAAATAGTGGTACCTTGACAGAAATTAAGAAAATATGATAGAAGATCTGGTTTGTGGGAGTTGGTGGGAGGTAATTGAATTTGTTTTAGATGTTTAGATGTTCAGTTTGAAATGTTTCTGGTACCTCCAGTTTGAAATGTTCAATACTGATACAAATGTGGAACTGAAGCTCAGGGGAGAAACTAGAATTGAATACATAGATCTGTGAGTTCTCTGGAAAGAGATGATAACCAAACCCATGGGAGCTGATGCCATCACCTAGAAAGGGAAAGTGAAGAAAATACATAGGACAAAGCCTTGGGAAACACCCATGCTTAGGAACCATGAAATGTATAAATAAAATAAAAGAATAAAATAAAAGAAGCTAGAAAAGATCAGATCTGGGGGAGAATAGTGCCATCAAAATATATAGAGAAAAAAAATCTAGGATGAAGAAAATATCTAATGGAGTAAAGAGATCAAGAAGGATTAAGATTGAATAAAAATACCACAGGATATGGCAATCAACAGATTATTGGTGTTCTTGGATAAGTTCCTTGGATAGTTTCAGTTGAGTGAATAGATCAGAAGTCATATTGTAAAGGGCTGGGTGGAAGCTGAGGAAGTAGAGACACTAAGTATAAACAGCATTTTTTTCCTTTCTGAGAATTTGACAGAAAAAAGGAATCAAGAAATAGGAGGATAGATTTACAGAATGGTTAAAATCTAGTGAAGGTTATTTTAAAGATGAGAGAGAATTGAACATGTTTGAAGGTGGTAGGGAAGGCACCAGTAGAAAGAAAGAAATTGAAGATTAGAGAAAGAAAGGGAGTACTTGAGGAGGCAATCTTTTGGAGAAGAATAGAGAAGAGATCAAGGACATATTCAGAGGGTGCAACCTTGTGTAAGAAAGGAGTGACCTCCTTTTCAGAGCTTGAAAGAAGGGAGAAAAAAGAGGACAACGACAAGGGGTTTAGAATTGAAAAGAAGGCAAGAAGAGGGAACTCACTGTGAGGGGCTTCAATTTTCTCAATAAAAAGGTGAGGTGCTCAGGTAAGAAGGTGGAGAGGATTAAGTGTGGGAAGCTTGAGGGGAGAAGAGAAAATTTGGAATGGCTTCTATGAGGAAAATGATAGAGGACTGATTGAGGAGGGAAGAAAAAGGATTGCCTTGGTTCAGTGAGGGCCCAGTTGAGTTTTCAAATTTGTCAGTGTTCCTAATTAGGGATCTTGTATGACTTCCTCTAGCTGTATTCAGCTGCTGGTGAGCAGGAGGTAGTGGGAATAATCCAAGATTGGAGGTTTGGCAAAGGAGTGGGTGATTCTAGAGAAGAGGAAAGTGTGGATAGCTTTGGACTAGAAGTCAGAAAATATAAGAATAAGGAGTCCCAGCTCTACTATTTTTATAGTTGCTTGATACTTGGCAATTCTTTTAACCATTGTAGGCTTCAGTTTCTTCACCCATAAAATGAAGATCTGCGATCAAATAATCAGCCTTCCTTTCATTTTTAACACTTCATGAAGCATTGATTGTAAGATTATTTATTGCCTTCTTTGGGAAACTTGTCTCCATAAACTAACAATTGGAAGGAGCATTCATGACAATACTATATCAGGGAACATACCTTGATTTCTTAGAGGCAAACTATTGTAAATCCTGACCATGGTTTGATTAAAACTATTTAGCTGTGTAATCTGACGAAGGCACAAGAATCAGTTAAAATGGGTGAATGCTGGAGGCATTCTGCAGGCATGATGTGTATGCACTCCAGTTAGTTCCAGCCCCATAGGGAAGCTTCTAAATCTCCCCCACTTTTAGACACTGTAGCTTTTGTCAGGGGTACTTTTAATGCTTAACGACAAACAGCATTTTAATTTGTACTCTATATAGTGGGAGGCATATATTAAAGGAGCAAGTGTGTTCTGACATTAAAAAGGGATGGAGACTAATGAGTGCATTCATTATGTATGTTTGGTTCAGTAGAAATTACGTTCTTAGAGAATCTCAAATAGGCCAGCAAAGTGGAATCCCCCAGGCTCATCTTTGAAATCAATGAATACAGTAAATATGCATGTGACAGAAGCCCTCACAGATGCTCCATAGACTTGGTGACTTGAGGATTTGCTTTTGATATAAAACTCTCCCTGAAACTCTAAGGTATAATAGGGAGGGGAAAGAAAGATTTCTCTATGATTTACAGTGAGTGTCTCTGCAGGTGGTGATTTTCTTCACATTAGAATTATGAGATCAATAACTTGAAGGGACATCAGAGGTCATCAAATATGACCTTCTTATTTTACAGATGAAGAAACTGAGGCTTGGGGAGGTTAATCAAGTTGCCCAATGTCAAAGATTATTGGGCATATGTTTTTCTATGAAAATTTCATTTGGAGGAATGTCAAATATTAGTAGTAGGGAGAACAATGAGGTGGTATGCTCGAACAGATAGAGAGTTATCCTGGAAGTCAAGGAGACCTGGAGTCAAGATGCCTACTGTCTATGTGATCCTGGGCAAGTCATTGAACTTCTCAGTGATCTAGGTCAGTGGTTCCCAATCTTTTTTGGCCTACCGCCCCCTTTCCAGAAAAAATATTACTTAGCGCCCCCTGTCACATACTATCACCACCCCATTACAGTTATTTACTGCCCCTCAAATGCACCTGTGGCCATCACTGCTCCCCTGGATCACTGCAGCACCCACCAGGGGGTGGTGGCACCCACTTTGGGAATCACTGATCTAGGTTGTTGTTTAAGACTAAAAGTTGCAGAAATGATACCAACCTAAATTGGTAGGGAGGAGTTTCCTAACCTGAGGATTTCCTGTACCAGTAGTTCTTAAACTTTTTGGGATCTTATGATCTTAGGATCTCTTTATACTTTAAAATATTTGCTTTTGTGGGTTTTGTCTATAGATAGTTACCATATTAGAAATGAAAAATGATCAATTTAAAATATTTGTTTACTAATTCATTATTATATCAGTATAAATTTATTACATTTTCAATAAAATACTTCAATATTTCAATGGGAAGAGTCACATTGTTTTACATATTTTTGAAAATCTTTTAAATATTTGACTTATTAGAGGATAGCTGGATTCTAATAACATTTACATTCAGTCTTTTGTGACATTATTTTGGTTGAAGTATATGAAGAAAATTTCGACTCACAAAAAATGTAGTTGCAAAAGGGAGGAATATTTTAATTGTCAAATAACATCTTAGTATTTTTGTGAAAAGTTTTTTTTTTACCTTGTGAACACTTGTAAGGGTATTAGGAACCTCAAAGAGTACATATATAGACCATACTCTGAGAAACACTACTCTATACCAATGAAGTCACAAGCAAAATCCTTCTTTCATCCAGTAGCAATAATAACAAGTAACATTTATATAGTATTTTAATATATTAAAAGTGCTACCTACCTATCTACTTATCTATCTACCCATCTGTCTATCTACATATTACATGTGTGTATGTATATATATAATAATATACATTATCTTATAGTGCCCTCACAAAAACCTTGGGATAAAATACTTTCATCTTTATTTTCCAGATGAAGAAACAGGTTCAGAAAAACATTGTGACTTGTCTGTGGTTATACAACAGGGATATGGCAGAAGCAGGATTTTAATCTATTCTTTGTCTAGGGACAGCTTCATCCCTTCCAATTATATGCACTTTGTGAGGACAATGAAATCCTGTATCTCAGTCTTTTATTACAATTTTCTTTTTTGAAAGCACAGAAGGCATGGTACCTTGTGATAATTTTGTATCAGCAATGTTTTTGCCCAATAGGAGAAAAATTGTAGGTGGGCAAAACACTTAAGGTCTGTGTCCAAATTGTGTTCAACATCTTCCATACTAAAAATATTAGGATATAAATTATATAGGGGGTAATAAAAGTCTTCTTAGCTTAAAGAGCTTAAAACTGTAAGACTTTCACTATCAAGCTATGCAGGTGTCACACTAGATCATGTCTGTGGTCCCTTCCAGTTCTGAGATTCTGGATTACAAAGTGCAACTAGGTGGCACAGTGACTAGAGTACCTGACCAGGAATCAATTCATCATCCTGAGTTCAAATCCATCCTCAGATACTTACTAGCTGTGTGACACTTGGCAAGTCACTTGAACCCCATTTGCCTTAGTTTCCTTAACTGTAAAATGAATTTGAGGAGGAAATAACAGACCACTCTGGTATCTTTGCCAAAAAAACCCAAAATAGGATCACAAAGAATTGGACACCATTGAACAACAACTATTTTCCCATAATACCTATATATGGTGTGTAGTATGAGTAGAATCATACTTGTTTTATATATGAGGAAACTAAGGTCCCTCAAGATTAAATTATTTATTCAAAGTCACAAAGCTAATAAATAGCAGCATCAGGATTCAAACTCAATTTTCCCCCTTTTACCATAAATGTGTATTTAAAGATTTTTAAAAAAATACTACAACTGATTTTAATTCTACTCTGTCACTTTTAGGCAGGCAGAAAATGTCCACAGTGCTATTATTTCCTTGTCTCTTTGTGCTTATTTCTTCAGGTTCCTCTTTTCCTGTATATTTTTTTTTTTTGCTCTTGTCAACCAAATACCCCTAAGATACAGGCTGTATTTCTCAAGTTAGTGGGAATAAAATGTTTTCAGGATCAAGAGATAGAAGATGGAAATAGGGCTAAAGCAATGTTGGTAATATTGGGACTGGGAACCTGGACTCACAGTGAGAAGTATAGAATCACTGAGGAGGAAACTTTAAGATCACCCAGTCAAATTCTCTCAATTTCAGGTGAAGAAATTGAGGCCTAAAGACTTTTATATGTTCAAATTTGTTTATGATTTATAATTCGCAAGTCTATAAAACTTATAAGCAAGGGGATTTATAATCATAATACAGATCTTCTATAAGTCCAGTGGTCTTATCACTACTAATATGGAAATAGGTCTTGATCAATGACACATGTAAAACCCAGTGGAATTGCTCATTGACTGCTGGAGAGGAGTGGGAGGAAGGGAGGGAAAGAACATGAATCATGCAACCATGGAAAAAATATTCAAAATTAATTAATTAATTAAATAAATTTAAAAAAAAAGAATGAGATAAGCCTAAGAAAAAAAGCTGTAAAGTGCACAAGTATGTTCATATAAGAAATACTTATTAAATAATGGAATTTGCTATTATTCATGATTTTCAACTTACTTGAAGAGTCTTAGAATATATTGGTTGTGTAGAACCAGGTCCTAATGTATATAGGATGGATAGGAGAAGGGAGAGATGAGAATCAAGGATATCTGTTAGGAGACTGTCATAGAACTTTAGGTTAGTGATAAGATGAACTGATTGGATGTAGAAAGTGGGAAAGAAGGAAAATTAATTGATAAACAAGTATTTATTAAGCACTTACCATGTGACAGGCACTGGATATACAGAAATACAAAAACAAATTCTTTGTTTTTAGGGAATTAGCATCCTAATGGGGAAACAATATGTAATTACCCATGTATATACAAAATATGCAAGGAAATGGGAGGTAATCTCAGAGGGAAAGGACTAACAGGTTGTGTGTGTGTATGGTGTGTATTGTGGAGAAGTGGGAAAGTCCTCCAAAAGAAGGTGTGATTTGAGTTCAGTTTTGAAAGAAACCTGGGAGTCTAAGACACAGGAAAGGAGAAAGAATATTTTAAAGATATGGGTAATAACATTTTTCAGGGTGAAAATATTTTTCAGAAAAGAGATGTCATAGAGATAAATGGATTTTGAGAGAGATGAGTTTAAGGTATTGAAGAGGTATCCCCCTGATTATATTGGAAATGATGGTAAAGACATAAGGGGTAGAGAATGTGATTGGAGATAGAGATTTGAAGTCAATGAAATAGAAGTGTAGTTGAAATTATGGGAGTGGATGAGATTACCCAAGGTGAATTTTGAGGCCTTATTAGAAAAAGATTGAAGGTTGAACTTTGGTGCATACTTATTTTAGAAGTTGAGAAAGAAGAAAGAAAAATGAATGGAGAAGAAAGGAACAGTTAATAATACAGGAGGAATACCAAAAGAAAGCAATGTCATGGAATCAAAGGGAATAGAAATTATAGAGAAGAAAATGTTGGTCAAAAGTATGAAATCCTGTGGGAATGTCAAGGATCATGAAGACTGGGAAAGCTTACTGGAGTAATTAGAAGACTTTCATTGATTTTCAAGAGTAATATCAACTTAATAGTGGGGATAGAAAATAAATTCCCAAAATTGGAATAATGGATGGATAATAAGAAGGAGGGAGAAATAAGAATAGATTTTCCCAGAATCTGAGAAATAAGCAGAGAAGAGAAAGATAGAAGGAGTAGGAGAGTTGATGAAATTTGTTCTTTGTTTTGATTGGGAGGCTGGTTATCCTAGTAGGCAAAGGATGTAGAGCCTTTGGAGATCAGAAAGTTTAAGATAGAAACAGGTTGATTAAAGTCACAAGAGCCCAAAGAATATAGTAATAGAATCTAGGGCATTGGTGGAAAGATTATCCCAGATTAAGGTGAGAGCTGCCTCTTTCTTTGAGATAAGATAGAATTTAATTCAAGAGTCTAGGGAAAAGTTTTAAGGAGTATGAAGGATCATATCTTAATAGAACTCTATCTTCTCAGAGAAGTAGAAGCCAAGGGAATCTACTCAGAGTAGACTGAGCCTGAGAAAAGGAGATTCAGGAGAATGAACCAGATTTGAAACAGTTGACATGGACATAGAATAATGAGTGGATGTGATTAATAAAATCATTACTGTGCATCAGTAAAGGTTCAGCTGAGCTTATATCAACTTAATTTGTAGGGAATCCAAACAGAATGATATGGTAACTTTCAAGCAATTCTTAGCCTTACTTTATTGTTGTGATTATGATTCAAGTTTTGGTCATTTTCAATTCTTCGTGACCCTATTTGAAATTTTCCTGGCAGAGATACTAGAGTGGATTGCCATTTCTTTTTATACCTTATTTTTATATAAAACAGGGTTAAGTGACTTGCCTATGGTTACCTAGGTAGTAAATGTCTGAGACCTGATTTGAACTCAGATCTTTCTGGCTCCAAGCTTGATACTCTATCCATTATACCACCTAGCTGCTCTAGCCTTCCTTTTTTTTAAAGTGAAAAGAAAGAAAAAAAGAGTTGCCCAGGACTGGGCCTTGTAAAGTAAATGTGGTAAAAGTTGAGATGGCGAGGGATTCTGAAGTGCTACTGAGAGCATTGTTGAAATAGTTGACTGTGAGATTCAGTATTGAGTATTGGGCAAAGTTTAGTATGTTGTACTGGGACATTATGGAGGTATCATGAAACTGGAGGCAGCAATGAGAACAAAGAACGGTTTTAAGTAGGAGTGAGGAATTGATTTATATTGAGATTTGGAAGAACATTTTGTAGAGATGTAAAATATGCCCCCTCAGGTATTTTATGGCATTAGTATCTATGATTCTAGATCTTCATAGTGAAAGCCAAATAAATTTATGATTTAATTTGAAGTGAATTTCCAGAAATATGACACATCTACATATGTACATATGTTCAAACTTAAAATAGACCAACAAGTTTTAAAGCCAAGTGCAAATTATTTTTGGATTTTTTGGCTTGGTATTATCAATGTCTCTGCTTCTCCCCAATACTTTATCAATGGAATTGGTCATACTCTTAATTTATTATTGGTTTCCTCAAAATAACATTAGGATATCAGAATATCTTAATAATAAAATGTTATTGTCATTTATGCATCCTAGTGCTTGTGTAACCACAGCATAATGGATAGAGTGCTGGGTTTGAAGTCAGGAAGACTTGAGCCAAAATATTTCCTTTTCTACTTATTAAGTGACCTTGGGAAAATAACAACTTCTACATGTCCAAAAATAGTAAAAAAAAGCAACAAAAAAAACAACACAAGATGGGGCTTAGATGTCTAGTAATGCAGGGGTTATTGAATTGCTATGTTGGTGTTGAGGTTCCCACATTCTGACACTTACACAGATCCTTTGAGTATTTTGTCACACTAATATTAGACACAATTTTATTGATAATAAAATGGAACCAAAGAAAGATTATTTATCACTTCCTATATGCATCCATGCTGTAGTGCCCAAAGTGTGACAAAGACCCAGAAATCCTTCTTTCTGGAGTCCTGATGTTGCCATCAATTGTATTCATTCCAAGCAGACAGGTGCTGTTCTATATTTTGCCTCTGCTGGGTCAATTACAGTAGCTTTAAAGGACATAAATGTGTCTGACAAGTCTCATTTGGAAGAAAATTCCTTCCGATTAGCTATAAATTGATCTGATTACCCAATCCTAGTATCATTCAGAGGAAAAATGCAGGGCTGAGATGTAGTGGCAATCTTTATTCATATCAATCTACGAGAAAATGGAAAGTGTAAGGTGAGAGTGAAAGGTGATGAATGAGAAATTCTTAATTTCTAGAGGCAGGAAAATACCTGCATCTAAAAGATGCTACTAAGGGGGGAAAAATGAGGAGACTGAATGATCTAGCAGATATACTCTTGGCATCTTAGAATAGTGTGGGATAAAAGCTTAATTATTTTTCTTCTGGCACCATGGCACAAGACCAAAGCCATTTTAACACTGGCTAGACTTTCCCTAGTAGTGACGACTAAGGTTTGGGCAGGCTTTACTTTCATCTAGAGAAGTGAGGAGAAATTGCCTTAGGATCAGTTGAATGTGTCTTATTTGATTCTATGTGATGATAGTAAAGGTCATATGAAGAATGAAGCCTGCTCTAAGTTTTCTATTGAGAAAGAAAAAGAAAAAAGCACTTCTTGGAAACCTCAGCACCAGCTATGTGTCTTGAAATAGGTTAAAGCCAATAGGCTCAATTTAGTGTCTGAAAACCAAGACCCAGCATGAGCAAAGAAATGAAACTTAACCCTAGTGTCAGGGCTAGAATTTTCTCTTCAATAAAATGAATTTAAATCCCTAAATCTGGGAGAGAGTTTGACTCTGTGTTAAATGGAAGACCAGACAGATTCCAGCCCATTAGTTAGGGGAAAAGAGTTCTGGATTTATTCTTTATATTGGTCAGAATATTCAAAGCTTTTTGCCTAATTCACATAAATGGAAGATAACATTAATTATGTGTTGAGTACACTGAGATGCTTTGAGAAAATAAATACTAGTGAATAAAAAAAGTTTGATTACTTTGATTTCTGAGAATTTCTGAGAATACTTTGTCTATAATGTTCCAGATTTTTCTTTTCTAAAGCACTTTTGAGTCTAAAGGACAACCTAGGGGTTATAGAATTCTGTCATAAAATTAGACTGATTTTTGGATTGACCTACTAAAAGGTGGAACTGATTAAGAGAAATAAAGGACATTATCTCAATTGAAAAGGAATTTTGATCAGCCAAATCACCAAATTCCCCCCAAATAAAATTATTTTACCAGAAAATTCCCCTTTTGACCAGAACAAACATATATATCCTTTTCTCAAAGCTGTCAGATTTTGCCAGTTTAGCTAGTGAGAGAATGGAAACAGAGAGACACATCCATCAATTTTTATAATATGTAGTATATCATTTTGACCATTTCAGGAACTAGATTTTATGGAAAACACTCTTGAAAAAGAACTTATTTTCCAGAAATCTGAACTAGAAGAAAAACCCCATCCAGACCAGGAGAACAGTAATGTACACAGATATGATTTTCTATTGAGCTTAATTTGTGTCCAAGAACTAACCAACAACGAACATTTGTTAGCTATATTACATTAGAATTATTAAGGCATTTGATAGCTAGATACTTATTAGTGCTAATAATCAATCTACAGAAGTGGATGAATTATTTGAATTTGCATTGAATTACTTCCATCGTTCTGGAAACAATGACAATATTTTACATAATTGTAACTTAAAATAGTGCTATTTCAAATATAGGTGATCACTTCAGGACATCATTTTTAGCACTACTAGGGACCTAGTTAATGTTTATGAAATGAAGATGCCGAGATAATATTTGGAACTGTAAATGACTTGTAAACTGACTGTTTATTTATCATCTTCTTGAGGTCAAGAGCTAGAAGGGATAATAAGATTATAGAGTACAAACTTGTAATTTTGTAGATGAGAAAAAGATATTTGCTCAAGATTACACAGGTAACAAGTACTACAAATAGGATCTGAATCCAAGTCCTCCTGACTACAAAACTTCTGTCTTTTTATTACACTGAATAGCTTGTAGACCCATGGGTGATGGGAGAATGGAGAGGATAGCACTTTTCTTCCATATCTGACTGTCTGGGCACAGCTACTACTGTTGGATGATAGGAAGGACTGGTGGAACTGGTAGTGTCATGGAGAGAGGAGAACATACTATTAAGTTTGGAGTTTGGGATATAACTCCTCATCCTCCTTTGTCTTCCCTAAACCCTAGAATTAGGATGAATTTTAATTTCTCTGACAAGGCCTTGGCAACTATATCCCAAAGTAAAGGTTTTGGGAGAAGGATTCCTTAGGAAGGAAAGAATCCTAATAGTACTTCAAAAAAGAAAAAAAATGGAAGGGAAAAAACCGTAGTTTCAACAATTATGCATATGTGTAACTACTTTTATTTATTACTCACTTTTGCATCATGAATTGAACAATCAAAAGTTCTGTAAAAATGTGTTTTCTCCAATCAGTTCCTAAGTCCTACCATATTCACATATCTAGTCTCTCTGCCCTTACTTTACTGCAGATCTGCACTATTGAGATACTTTTTTTTTTCTGCCTTCTTTCCAGCTATCTTTTGAATAGCAAATTTCAGTGGATCTTAGAGCTGAGGAAAAAACAAAAACAAAAAAAAAAAACAACAACTATGGCTCAGACGTTAGGAACACTAGACCTGAAGTCAGGAAAACCCTGAGTTCAAATCCAGCCTCAGATATTTCCTAGCTAGGTGACCTTGGACATCATTTAACCTCTGTCTGCCTAGAAGGCAATAAATAGAATGTTGGGCCTGGAGTCAGAAAAACTTGAGTTCAAATTTGGCCTCAGACACTTCCTAGCTGTGTGGCACTGATAAAGTCACTTAACCTCTGATTGCTGGACAAAAGGATCCCTGGATCCACTGGAGAAGGAAATGGTCAACTACTACAGTATCCTTGCCAAGAAAACCCAGTGGATAGCTATTGTTCACGGGACCAGGAAGAATCAGACACAACCTAAGGACTGAATGACAAAAAGAGCTAGAAACGACCTCTAATGCCATCTAGTCTAACCCATACCCAAATAGAGACTTGACAACATTCTCAGTGGGTAGTAAGTCACCCATCTCCATTTGAGGGTCTTCATTGCACGCAAGTTCATTGTCTCTTGTGGTAGTTTTTTCAGATAGCTAATTAGATTTTAAAAATTTACCTTAAGTCTAAGTTGGCCTCTAAAACTTCTGCTTATGTTCTATCAGGACAAGTCTAATCCCCTTTTCATATGACAGCCTTTCAGATGTTTAAAGATAAGTTTTTATTTCCTGTAAACTTCTCTATTTCATGCTAAATATCATCAATTCTTTTAAATGTTTCTTCTTCAATATAGTTACATAAAAGATTCCTGGAAAAGTATATCCTTAGTCTTTCTTTCAAGCTTAGTCCCATAACTGCCTATTGGATATTTTGAATAGACTATTTAGAGGTTATCTTTTTTAAAATAATAAATTCTTATTTTTTAGCTTGTCAATAAAATTTAAAAAATTCATTTTCTGATATTTTGCAATCCATGCTTTCTCTCTCTCTCTCTCTCTCTCTCTCTCTCTCTCTCTCTCTCTCTCTCTCTCTTTCTGTCTCCTACCTTTCCTCCCCCCAAGAATGCAGGCAATATAAATTGTACATTTATTATTATATAACACAAACTTCCATGTTCATCATATTGTGAAGGAAGATACATATTGCTTACAATAGAGAAAAATTAGTGGAGGAAATAAAGTTAAGAATGGTATGTTTCAATTTGCATTCAGATTCTGTCGGTTCCTTTAATGCCAGTAGATAACTTGTTTTTTCTTTGTCTTAAGCTTCTTGGAATTGTCCTGGATTCTTGCCTTGTTGATAATAGTAAAGTTATTCACAGTTGATCATCATACATTATTGTTGTTACTGTGTACAATGTTCTCCTTGTTCTGCTCACTTCACTTTGCCTCATTTCATATAAATCTTTCTGGTATCTTAAACTCAACAAATACAAAAGAGAACTTATCTTTTAATAGAATAGGGATGTTTTATCCTTTCCCCCAAATCCACTTCCCTATCTCTGTCTGACTAGGTCATCCTTCCAGTTACACAGTCCAAATCATCCTTTATTCCCTACTTTGTATTGCCTTGTATATCTAATCTGTTGTTAAATCTTGCCTAGTCTATCACCAGGACATATCTTGCAATCATCCCCTTCTCTTTCCCTACCCAGTAAACCATAGTGATGAGGTTCTCACTACCTCTCATCTGGACAATTATTGCCTGCTCTCATTAGAGTACCTTTTTCTAGAATCTCCCCACTCTAACTCATCATAGACTTAAACAAAGGTCAAATCATGTCATTCCCTTGGTCAATAAATTCACCCAGTTCCTTATTACCTAGGATAAAATAGGAATTCCTGTTTGGCATTTAAAGCCCTTTTGCATCCTGGTGCCAGCCTTATTTCATATTCACTCTATTTGGTATTCACTTCATTCACTCTACAGCTCACCCAAACTGACCTTATTTCTCTCATAAAATTGTTTATTTTTTTTTTTGGATAGATGTAATTGTTAGGTACTTTTTTCCTGACATTAAGTCTAAATCTGCATGTTTCCTAACTGCCATAGACTGTCTTTCACAACCTACATTTCTTAGAATCTATAATTTCCTTCAAAATTAGTATAAGTTATACCTTCTATATGAAACCTTTCCTGATCTCTCCAGTTGCTAGAGATTTTCCTCCACAAATTTTTCTGCAGCTATATTATTTATGCTTTGTATATATTTGTATTTCCAGTGCTTGGCAGAGTTCCTAGGATGTTGTAGGCAATTTATAAATTCTTATTGATTGATTAATTGTATGACAGAATCTCCCATCCTCTCACTATCCTGGGTGCTCCCTTTGGATGCTCTCTAATTTGTCAATGTCCTTTCTAAAATATGACACATAGAACTGAAAAGAATACTCTAGAAGCATTCTAAACAGTACAGTGGGCTTTCATTTTCCCCATTATAGACACTATGGATCTATTAAAGCAGGTTGAAATTGCACTAGGTTTTTGGCTACCATGTTGCATTTTCAATTCATATTAAACTTTCAGTTTACTGAAATAAAGTCTTATTTGCGTTAATGTTTTCTGAACTTCTCCAGTTGCATTTTTAACCCATGCATGAGATTTGACATTTATCCCTTGTATTACGAACTACTCCCAGACTTAGGATAAGCAAGAAATGAAACCACTAAGACATAGTTCAAATAAAATGAAGGCTTATTTCATATGCTACAAAAGCAATTAAAAATGATGTTTAAGGCTAACTTTAGATAAAGAGTTGGGATTAGGTATGCTGTACTGGTTAGGCATTGCTTTCCTCACTTCTCATGGTTTCTGATGGTATTTAGAAAGGATTAGCAGGCCCACCAAGCAATGAAGATTGCAGTTTTACAGTTTCAGAAATCTGTCATCCCTATAGCAGCCAATAATATTCCCAAGATCCTTGGCTAAATGATGTGATCTGGAACTGGATTGGAGAAACAAAATTATGTTATAGAGAGCAAGGACTGAGTTAGACTGAGTTTGACCAGAGTTAAGTTGTGCAATGTGCAATGTGCAAAAGGTTTCATCTAATTTAGGAGGAGTGAGTGAATATACATTTATATTGCCACTCTCTCATTTGATTTTATATTATTAGCTTCAATTCATAGTTCTAGCTCATCAAAGTCCTGATTCTGTCATTCAATGTGTCTCCTATCCCTCTAAGTTTTATATCATCTGCATGTTTTAAAGAAATAGTTTCAAACTCAAATGGAAACAAATCCTTCCTAACTCCATATTGGCTTAAAAAACGCATTACCATTGTCTATTTTGTATTGTATTTTTACTTATTTTGTTAAATATTTTAACCTGGTTCAGAATGAACTCAGGAACATTGGTCAGTGGATAGTAAGTTTCCCTCCTCTGCTTTAAAGTATATGCAATCTGGGTTTTCATTCAAGGAACTGATAAAATTATTGATTAGAGTAGGTCTAATAATACAAATGCACTCCAATTGCTATTGATCCATTAATAACACTCCTTTAGATCTAGTCACTTAAGAAGAAGTTCTCTCTTCATGTAACCTATCATGCAACTCAAATATCATCATCTTGACCACAAAATGAGTAGGAAGTAAAATTTACAAAGAAAAACATTTTAGGTGTTAGGTTAGAAAAAAGCATCTTAAGAAGAATAATAAAATGAATCACCTACCAAGTTATCAGCTTCCCCCTTATTAGAGGTCTTCAAGGAAAAATTGGAAGTCTCAATGGGTAAGTTTTAAAGGAGATGGATATTTAGATACTGGTTGGACTAGAGGGCTTATGGGGTCCTTTCAAACTGAGATTTTTAATGGGTTTGTTCATGTGTCTTAGGGCATGAGAATTTACATCTTGGGGACATCCTATACTTGGACTGACCTCTCCTTAGAATTTATTCCATGGGATCCAACCTATTCTTTTAAAACTCTATTTTATCCATATGTGGGTTGTGAGTCAGAGTATAACCAGCGATTATGAAATGTCATACCGTAGGACCTTGTTTTACATGAAGTCAATCAACATATGTAAATTCAAGTAAATGTTTCTGGCAATCAAAAAAAAAAGGCAGAAAAAATACATAAAATAAAAATTTTAAATCATGCCCGAATCCATCCCATTTCCCCCCAAAACATAAAGTCTTGCAACAGTTAGCCCAATCATGCTCATTCTTGCTCTGAGAAGTGTTAGTGTGAACCAAGACACTGTTTTGTGCCAAGCATCAGGTCCCCCATCAGTCTTTGTTCAGAGTTCTCTCTTGTTAATAAGTTATGTCCTCCAGAGCAAGGCTTCTCTTTGTTTCACTAATGATATTTAGTTAGTATTAATGTCCCCAGAGTACAAGAATAGTGACACTGGTACCGCTGATAAGTCTAAGAAAAATCATAAAGTGCCTTAGTGTGTTTAGATAAAAAATACTTATTAAATTAAAGGGTTTGCTATTATGCATGATTTTAAACTTAAATGAAGGGTCTTAGAATATATTGGTCTCATGAAATGGGATTCTACTATAGTTGCTTCCTTCTTAAATTCTCATTATTTCTATTTCATTAAGCAGTTAGGTCTTGAATAGCAGCTTTTATAATTATTTCTTTTTGCCTCTTGAAAACCAAGAGACAACTTCATGTTATTGTTACTGAGAGTATGGAATTTAGATATTGGTAACTTAGTCTTGAATCCTTACTTTCCTACTTACCACTTCTGTGATTTTAGAGACTTATTTTTCTTTAGAATACTGGTCTATTATCTATTTTTAAAAGGGGAATTCAGCAAGTAATCTCAAAGGACCTTTCATGTTCTATATCACATATCCTATGGAATTGTCATTAATGTATAATTAAGAATTTATCAAGTGATTTGTGTGACAGGTTTATGATTTTTTCCCCAAACTCATCATTTACTTCCTCTTTCTCTTTAATTATATTATGAATAAATTATAAATCAGTAGTTTAGGGTCAGCCTCACTCACTTGGCTTATTTTGGGTGTTCCTTTCTCAGTGTGTTACTCTATTCATTCTCATGATAAAATTTAGATGAACCCAGGAAGCTTTGGAGAGTTCCTTGTTAATTACTACAACTTCAACTTCTCTAAAGTCACAGAGAAGGGAAGGGAAAATTTCATTGGAAAATTTGGTTAAAGTTCAAGAAATGAAAGAGGTCAAAGTCTTAGGGATACTCAGAGGCCTCATATCTATGTATCATTTAATAAGAGAGTGCAGTGGAAATGATAGACATTGATCAACATCATAAATAAAATATTGTCTATATCAAAATGAATAGGAAATGAAATGACTGATTATATATACAGTAATCATTGCTGAAATTATTGTTTATGTACAGTCAAATTATTAACTAGAGTTAAAATTAAGATAAAAACTAAATCACAAAAGGGATAAAAATGAAAAGCCTATAGCACCTTTAACCCAATGTATAAATGATTAGACACATTAAAAACATCTGAAATGGGCAAAAGTAAAGTAACTGGTTCTATCTTTAATAGTGAAATTTTACTCTTGCAAAAGAATTGCCTTAAGGAAGAAGACAAAAGAGGTTAGAAACCACATCAACCAGTGAGCATTTAATATGGTTGCCAGACAGTGATACATGACAATCAGAGGCAAAATTTTTAAGGTATAAGCTCATTGCAAACTATTACTGAAATTGAAATTCACCAAATATTTAAAACAAATGCTGTAGAAAACGAATCTTAATATAACTTAAGTGAGAAAGCCAGTTAGATTCTATTATCAAAAGAGCATTTGTAGATGAAGCTGGAAATATGACACACAATGCTTGAGACAGAATAGGTCTGATGGTGTTTCATAGTGTTGTAGTCACACTGATGACAGTGGAATCCATACATTTGGAATCTGACATCTCAGTATCCCTAGAACTGAATGAAGAAAAGACAATGGAGTGTTAGAAGATTAGTTAGAGAAAAGTGATTGGACCTGACCAAATGTATATAGGAAAAATCTGTCATGGAAGCAATATGATTTTAAAGATGATCAGAGATAGGTTAAGTTAGCACATCAGCAGCAAAGATCAGGGTCTAGAGAAAAACATAAAAAACAATAACATAGTATCCAGCATAGCTATGTGGCATAGATAGGATAGAGTGCTTGGCATGGATTCAGGAAGACTCATCTTCCTCAATTTAAATCTTTTCTTAGACACTTAATAATTGTGTGACTCTGGACAAGTCATTTAACTTTGTTTGCCTTAGTTTACTTATCTGCCAAATGAACTGGAGAAGGGAAAGGCAATCCACTGCAGAATCTTTGTCAAGAAAACCCCAAAAATGCGGTCACAAAGAGTTGGACAAGACTGAAAAACTGAACAACAACAATATTGTACTTAATCTCTTTTCTGGATAGTTTTACATTAAGATGATAGACTTGTTTTTTATATTAACACCTTATGATAGTGTATTTAGTTGTTCTAATTGCTTTATACAGGTTTATCTTATCCATAAAATGTATTGTTAACTTTGTGAAGAAAGGGAGGTAGTTTACTTATGATGACAGTTCTTCATACCCTCCATAGCAGTAATGTCAAACTCATTCCATGCTTATATTAAATTTATGATCCTCTTATATGGTTCTATAACAGGGAATTCTTAATTCCTTTTCTAATTTAACTGGGGACCTGGAGGTCCTCTTACCATAGAGATGTGTAGGAATTAACCAACCCACATTGACAGAAAGTAGAAACCAGAGACCAGAAGGAGAAACCATAGCGAAAGAAAGGTGGAACCATAGAGATAGGAAGTGTGGTAGAGAGGAGGATATGAAAGGGCCAAAACTGAGTTAGTC
Source organism: Gracilinanus agilis (assembly GCF_016433145.1). Lineage (NCBI taxonomy): Eukaryota > Metazoa > Chordata > Mammalia > Didelphimorphia > Didelphidae > Gracilinanus > Gracilinanus agilis. The sequence goes on along the minus strand of NC_058131.1, from coordinate 498,651,981 downwards.
TGGCTGTCAGTTGCTGACAGGTAGGGCTGGCAGTTGGAGACTGTCAATTGCTGACAGTTAGGGCTGGCTGTTGCAGGAAAGTTGGCTGCTGGGTGTGAGTTTGTCATTGGGGGTTGGTTGCTGGTGGTGTGGGTTGGTGATTAGTAGGTGGCTGACAGTTAGTTGCTGGAATATAAAGGCAGGTCTGAGCTTACTGAGAGGGCTTTTGGCTTTAGCCTTTAGAGGGCTTTTTGCCTTTTGGATTTTTGGCTTTTGGTTTGGGCTGCTAGGTTTTTTTTTTCTTTCCTTGAACTTTTTGGCAGGTTTTCATTGACAGACTTAATTGGCGTTGGATTAAACATTGATTGGGTTGGTTTTGATTGGACTGGATTGGGTTAGAACTTTGTGGGGTGATTGTTATTAGTGGTAGTTATAGGCAGTTATAGGTAAATATAGACAGTTTTAGATAGTAGTAATAGGCAGTTATAGGATAACTACTTTAGACATTAGGAAAATTTTTTTCTCTACCTCTTTCCAATATTTCCCTTCTTTACTATATTCGTTTTACTATATTCTTTTACTATCCCTATTTTAATAAAACCAAATTGTTAATTCTTAAAATATGCTAGAAGTTTTCTTTTCTCTGGCTAAAAGGGATAATATTAATTTACAACTCTACTACATTCTCATTAAAACTTAAAAGTTATTAAAAGCTGCTCTCTTATTTTGTCAAAAACCCCTATTTTAACCCTTACAGATCCAAGTTTGCATTGCCACAAATAGTAACTTTCAAGTGTAAGTTATCAAATCAAAGTGTTTTGTTTATATTTGTCTACTCTGAACAAAGAGGCTTGGAGGGTCTTTAAGCAACTAAGTTGTGCCTGTGAGCCAGTCAGTAATTCTCGATAAATTTTATGCAGTGCCAAACACTGTGCTAAGTGCCGGAGATTCAGAGAAGGGCAAAAGACAGTCCCTATCATCAAGGAGTTAATAGTCTATGAAGGTGATGGGCAAACTACAGCCCCGCAGGCCAGATGCGGCCCCCTGAAATGTTCTATCTGGCTGTGCAACGTTATTTCTAATCTGACGAATACAATGAGTAGGATACAATAAAATGAAACTTCAAAAGAGTTGCCTTAGAAACAGACTGACAGATAAGCATTTCCTTTCCTTTGGCCCCGTCTTTAAAAAGTTTGCCTATCATTGGTCTATGGGATTGAGATCTTTGTTCTCAGCAGCCTGAGTTCTAGGCATATATTTATATATTTGCTTATTCATTCATTCATTTATTTATTTCCTTTACCTTCTGTCTTAGAATCAATACTGTATATTCGTTCTGAGGCAGAAGCGTGGAAAGGGCAAGGCAGTGGGGAGTTAAGTGACTTGCCTAGGGTCACACTGCTGGAAATGTCTGAGGCCAAATTTGAACGTAGGACCTCCCATCTCTAGGCCTGGCTTTAATTCACTCAACCACCCAGCTGCCTTCCTAGGCATATTTTTAGATGGGAAGGTAAAATCATTCTTCCTTTTTGGATCCTATTAAGAGGCTGTATACAATTTTAAGAACAATCCTTTAAACATACAAACAATTTTATTACCTACTTGCATTTTCTGTGCCCTTATTTCCATGGCCAATATTCTGACCAAATTTGCCCTCGTCATTATTTTCTTTTTCACTAGGAATGCAAATCATCTCCTTTAAAATCTTTCCTCATGCAACAAGAATTTCTTAGCATTTTTTACCTTTCTAAAACTTCCTCTAAATTTTTTCTTCTATCATATATAACCCATTTCTATACAGAGCAACTATTAGTCTTCTCATATTTAAATAAAATTCATCATTAAAAAAAACAACCTACATGAAATAAAGTATTAATCTCCACTTTTAACGTGTGTTTACCTTTTCTCTCCTTTTAATGATACAAACTGCCAACGGAAAATCCATTGGAAGTTAGGCTCTAAATTGGATGGTTTGCATGTATTTTCATGAGTTGGGTCTTTAAAGTTTCATTAAATCCTCTTAAGTATTTTATCAGCTTTTGTCTGAGTAGCAGATGATAATTTCATGTTAGAATCCCTTCTCCCACATGAACTCAATTATAATATCAGAAGCATTCTGAGCCAAAGGCTCAATTTGCATTTGGTGACAGGGGCCAGCTGAGAGACATTTGCCTCTGTAAACTCTATAGGCTGCATCTTTAAATTTAGATATTCAAACGCACACAAACACCTTCAGAAGGAATTGTTCTCTTGGCCTTGATATATTCTAGAGTTGACTTTAAAACAACAACACCACACACGTGCAACTGAACAAAGGGATTCATTTTAGCTAACCTCAAGTTGCACATCTAATTACAAGTTAAACAAGTCTGCCTCTGGATTTGGGGATGTATCAATTGATCCTTGATTTGCTTTTGCCATTCTCATAGCCTATCGTGCCAATTCCAGAGATAGCATTTTACCCTCCAATGCTCTTAAAATTCAGGCTTCACTTCCTGGATGGCTTCCAGGAACACACAGTGACAGTTGTTTCCCAAGTTATAAACACAGCACTGAATCCATTACAGCCGCTTCTGCTATTTCTTCTGTGACTTCAGCTGCTGTGGCACCGGAAAACCAGTCAAAGTTCCCTTGCTTTTTGAGAATGTAATACTTCATGGCTCATTTGAGACAGCATCTCCACAAAGCAAAGTTTTATGGCAGGAGCTAAATGTAGCATCCTGAGGTGGCATCTGGCAGTTTGTGATATAAACCAAATAAGGCTGGGGATTTGTCAGTCCCATGAGCTTTCCCACAGTGGAGCACAGCTTAAGGAGAAGGAGAGCAACAACGTCTGAGAAAGTCATAGCTTTCATGCTAGCAAAGTCTGGTTTTCAATTCGGTTATTACAGCTGTCAAATCCCTAAAATGGATAATGATGCCTTGAGCCACTTTCTGTGACTCCTTCTAGCAGAGGATCAAGTTTTCACAAATTGGGAAAAATCAGAAATGACAGGAGTTTGGCATATGTTTATATTATTCTAGACCAGGAGTTCTTTATAAAAAACAAAATTTTGTTGGTATCTTTTTTTTCTATCAACATTTCCCCTACTATCTTTCCTCTCCTCCTACAGGGCTATCCTATACAACATAATATTTATTAAAGAAAAAGTGATCAATACAAAAGTGATCAATACATTGTAAAAGACCAAAAAATATGTACAACCTATTATGCCCATGGACCTCCAGTCAAAGGAGTCAACTTGAGGTATCTTATCATGTATCCTCTTTGAAACAATTCTTGTTCTTTGTAATTTCACGTTTACTTGTTTTTTTTTGTGGTTACTTCCATTTACATTGTTATCGCTATATATATTATTTTCTTGGCTCTACTAATATACTCATGAGTGATGGTTTTCTATGCTGGTGTATGTCTGCTTTATTTCTACTTATTTGACGATCACCGAATTTACTGACACGTCTGGGAACTTTCTTCTTTTTGATAGTCTCCTTGGGATATTTGCCTAGTAGTGGTATCTTTGTCAAAGAATATGAGTATTTTTTATAATTTTATTTGCATAATTCCAAATTGCTTATCAAAATGGCTATACTTATTCCTAATTCCTTCGTTAATCCATTAGTATACCTACTTTCCATAACTCTTTTAATAGTCACTATTCCCGTTTTTCATCATTTTTGGCAATACTAGGATTTAAAGTAAAACCCGATGTTTGTTTTATTTGCATTTTTATTATTAGTGATTCAAGGATTATTTCCTATATTTGCTAATAATTAATAGTTTAAAATTTTTTTGTTCATATCATTTGATGCATTTTTCTATCTGGATATGTAATTATATAAACATGTATTTGTGTATGTTCATAGACATATGTTTCTATAAATTATTTCTATATCTTGGATACTAAACCCTCATCTGATAAATCTGATCCAAAGAAATTTTCCTATTAGACTTTCCCTTCTTAAACTGAGTACAAGAATTCGCCTTTTTGGTTTCATAAAATTCAAGGTACCCATTTTATTTTTTGAAATCATCTTTATTCTTTGTTAAGACTATATATCCAGGGGGCAGCTGGGTAGCTCAGTGGATTGAGAGTCAGGCCTAGAGACAGGAGGTCCTAGGTTCAAATCTGGCCTCAGACATTTCCCAGCTGTGTGACCCTGGGCAAGTCACTTGTCCCCCATTGCCCACCCTTACCACTCTTTCACCTATGAGCCAATAAACAGTAAAGGGTTTTAAAAAAAAAGAAAAAAGAAAAAAAAAGACTATATATCCTAAGTACAACTGTGAAAGGCTATGTAATCTTCTTTTGTAATGTTTCTATGGTATGATACATAATATTTAGTCACTCATTTATTCATTTAGAATTCATTGTGGAATGAGTTATATAGTATTAATTTAAGCCTAATTTCTGCCATATTGCTTTCCAGTTTTCTCAATAATTTTTACCAAGTATGGAATTCTTTCTTAAATAATTTATGCTTTCTAATTTATTAAACACTGAGCTCTTGAGTTCTATCATTTCTCATTTTGCCGCATCCAGCCTTTTCCATTATTCTTTCTCTCTAGTTTTTAACCAATATCAAATTGTTTTGATGCCTGCTTCTTTATAATATAGTTTGAAGTCTGTAACTGATTACCCTCCCTCCCTACCTGTTTTCATATTTTCCTTGATATTCTAGACTTTTTGTTTCTTCAAATGAATTTTGTTATTATTTTATCAAGTTCTATAAAGAATCCATTTGATAGTTTGATGGGTATAGCATTAAAACTGTAATATAATTTTGATAATATTGTCACTTTTATTATATTGGCACAGCCCAGAGCCTGGAGTTTTCTGATCCTGGCATATCTTCCTGGAACATCCATCTGGCCAACTTCATTCCCCTGACCTGCTTTTGACTTTCTGGAATTTCTCCCATGCTTCAACTGCCATCTTACCCTGTACATTTCTTTGAGCACATGGAGCCCTCTCATACTGGAATATCCACCCACCTAATCATCTTCTTATCCTGGAACATCCCCATTGTGATGCCTGGAAAATTCCTCCCAAGGTCTTTAATGTGGGATGGATCCCATACTGACCAAAATTTCCTCCCTGTTCTTGATTCTTCTCTCTTTCTGTTTTTGACACTATTTCCCCTTTCCTCCATTTTTAGCTCCTTTTTGTTTGTGCATTCCCCATTAGAATGTAGGCTTCTCAGTGGCAGGGACTGTATTTTTCTTTGCATTTATATCTCTAGTTCTTAGCTCATTGCTAAATAAAAAGTTAGCACTTAATAAATTCTTGTTGCCCCATTTCCTAAATAGCAGCTACATTATCTATTTGCTTAATAGTCTTTAGAACATTATCTATAAAAGAATAATAGCAGGATAGCAACTTGTGTCCCTGATCCATTTCCATTGTATACATGCACTTTCATGAATTCCATAGAAAATGATGAAAAGAGCATTATTATTAATAATACTAATAATTCTTACTGAAACAGCACTTAAATAGATTTTCAGAGTCATTCTTCTCTATATTTGTGAAATAAGTAGTACCAATATTCTTATCACTAATATTCTGGCTCAGACTTGAATCAAGGAAGACTGTTAGTTCTGGCTTGAAATTGAAATAAAATGAAACACCTGTAGACAATTCAATATTCAACATAAAAGAAATGTGCTTAGCAAGAACACAGCAGGTACTCAGAAAGGACACAATAATGTTTCAGTTAGATACGGTGCTTTTTTATCCACCATTGGGAACAATGCTCAAAAAGGTTGTACTGCATCAACAATGCGGTACTCACTCCTTGTGAAAGGGCCCTTTTATTTTTAGATGACTGGGAAGTTGTATTGATAATTTGAACCATAGTCTCCTGGACCAATCATATCTCAAGAACAGATTCCCTGCTTTTCAGGTGAAAAAAAAACACAACAAAAAACTATTCTAGCATATTCTAGCATGGCAGGGACCCTAGAAAATGTTGCTCCTAAGAGACCAGGTTCTTTTTGAGTTTAAGCAAAGAAACTATTCCATGCAAGAATTCAAACTATATCCAACATACTGCTGTGCCTTAGGTCCTACAATGCTGAATTCTGGAATACATAGTAGGTTTGTCCAATCACTCATTCATTCATAGTCTCTAAGTAGAAGATAAAGGTGTCCAGGAAGGCAGTATTGGTTGGTGTAATGGCTATTTTTTTGAGGGGATTCTAAATCCTGAATTTCATTCCCTCAAACTAAATGCCACAGTAGGTCTATATTACTTCACATAAGATTCCCAAATCAGTGGAGATTTGTCTTTCTTCTTTGATCTGGACAGTCAAGTGGACATGCACAAAAATGACTGGATTGCATATCATACTAGGTATGTGTACATGGTTGTATAATATATGGATTTTATATATATATATATATTCCAATTAAATTAGATATATAATCTAAAAGTGTAGATATAGCTTTTGAGTGCCCTGGGTATATATGATCTGAGACCCTGATTCCCTCTTCAGAGAAGGGAGAGTCAGGTGCTATTTCTATACCACTTGCATGCTACCTGGGGATAGGAGAAGGAAAGAGACGTAGACAACCAGGAGTTCTGGGAGACGGTGCAGGCTTTTCTCCAGTCTCTGAGAGAGATATAAGATTAGATCCAATAGTCACACTTAAGGGGAAAGGGGAGCCCTTAGCTTATTTATACTTGCTAGCTTATATCTTTTTCACCAAATGTTGTTTACACAAAAGACCATCACAAATCCAAAAAGTAGGCAAATCCTCTCATCCAAGCAAACAACAAATAAAAATTAGTGAAGTTATTTAAATTAGAATATACCAAAGGCTATAGGCAAGTAAATGAGCTCTTAAGCCAGAAGCAAAATAAAGTCTTAGCTGAAACTCAGAAAGAGAGCCCATTCTCAGTGAAGTTAAAGTGTCCAAAGCCTCTAGTGAAGCAATTTAGAAATCAGGAACATGTTGAGGATCTGGCTTCCCCCATATGTTTGCAATAGCTCTCTCCACAAGACTCTCTCCAACAACCACTTCTTCCCCAAAGCTTGGCACCAATTCTGTCCTTCATGCAGATACATAGCATCACATCCAGCCTTCTCTCCATCATTCCAGAGTCATGTCTTCTTTTCCATATTCAATCACATGCAAAATATTCCAGGCTTGGTTGGAAATCCAGTAACACACACACACACACACAGACAGACACATACACACACATATATAGACATGATAGCATATAGAAGCTAACTACGTATAGAAAGTCCAAATACATATACATGTATCTCCCATGTCCACATTTATAGGAATATAGAAGCTTGTTTTAGAACAGGAAATGAACATATGTAAAAAGATATGAAAACAAACTGATACCTCAAGATAAGACACAAAGAGAAAGAATAAATGTTCCATCCAAGAATTCCAAACAAAGGTTTAATGATCATTTTTTCATGAAAAAAAAATCTACGACATTACTTAATTCTTAACTCTCTATTTCTGCACTGTGGCTGACCTGTTCCTTCCTCTGATATACCCTCTCCCCATATTTCCCACCTTAGATCAGGCCCTCATCATTTCTTGCTTAGAACATTTCACTTGCTTCCTACTTGGTCTCACTGACTCATGTTTCCTCAATCCAATTAATCCTCCACACAGCTGCTAAAGTGTTGTTCCAAAAGCATAAGTTTGATCATGCCACTTTTCTTCTCAATGAGCTTCACTGGTTCCATTTTGCTTCTAGGAACAAATACAACTTCTTTTGATTGGCATTTAAAACCTTTTACAACCCAATTCCAACCTACCTTTCCAGACTTAGTGCACATTACTCACTTACTCTATATACATACTCAAACATCCTTCTGTCTATTCCTTGCATATAACCTTCCATTATCCTTTTCTATATATAGTCTTTGGTTCCATTTACACATCCCAACCGTGCCTAGAACACCTCTGTCCTCACTGCTGACTCTTAGAATCCCCAATAATTCAATCAACATTTATTAAATACCAATTATATGCTAGACACTTAGTTAAGCTTTGGGGAAAAAAAGATAAAAGACAGTTTTTGACTTCAAGTAGCTCACAATCCAATTGGAGAAACATATAAACCATATAAACAAATATATATGTATGTGTATATATATGTATGGATGTATGTGTATGTGTGTGTGTGTGTGTATATATATATATATATATATGATAAACAGGAAATAATTAACAGAGGAAAGGCAGATTACTTCAAAGCCCAGGTCATGATACCTCCTAGGTAAAGACTTTTCTGATTCTCTTTCCTCACTAAGACCTTATAGTTAATTGGTACACATTGTGTATATTCCAATATATGTGTAAATTAATATTTCCTCTTATGAATGTAACATTCCTGAGGGCAAAGACTATTTCATTTTTGCCTAGTCTGGTTTCTGGTACATTATAGGTATTTAATTATTTTAATTTAATTAATTATAAATATTTAATAAATGATTGCTGATTGACTAAGACATACCCTAAGGACCATCACTTGGCTATATAGTTTGTAACTATAAGACCTGGAAATCAAACCTAGGTCTTTTGAGTCCAAATCTAGCATTCTTTCCTCTTTGCCATGTGGTTCCTCATTGAAGGTGGAACAACAGAGACCTTTAGGAAAATTAAGGATAAATAAGTAGGAGGTGACTATTTGGTTATTTATATTTCCTTCAGTTCTTGGCTGCTACTGCTAGATGAAACACTATTTTGATAGTTACAAAACTGGTGGGAAAGTTAATAAAATTATTTATGAAGTTGGGTTAATTCCAGTTCCAATTTCTGGGACATCCTTTAACACCAACTATGATGTCTCATTTTTGAGTGGTTGCAGCATTGGTTGCATAATAATAACCTGAGGTTATTCCAAGAGAGTGTAGATTCTGGGAGGTTCTCTTAAGATGGAAAGGTTTCCATTATGAGTCTAGTGATAGGCCTTACATTTGCCACTAGAGTACCATTCTAGCTAAGGTTGAGCCTCAAGTGCTTTTTTTTTTTTTTTTTTTTTGCTAACAGTAACTCCTGAAGGCTATTTACTCCATAGTAGATGGGGATGGGGAATGATGAGATTTGCAATCTGTACTGATGGAGTGCATGTCTATGCAGAGAGAGTGCTGGATCCTTAAATTACAGTGGTATAATTGACATTATGTGCTTTAGTAATGGTGCATCCTCACTGATACTAGAAATATTTATATTGATAAAAGTAATCAGATGATTATCATATAATTTGCATTGCCTAGTTATAGAGGAAGACAGGACTGACAATAGGCATCATGCTAGGAAATGGAAAAAAAATCTTTAATTTAGCCAGGTTCTAGTTTCATGTGGGGCAGTTTAGGTGGCTTAGTGATTAGAGCTCCAGACCTAGAATCAGGAAAACTTATCTTTATAAGTTCAGATCTGATCTCAGACATTTATTTGCTGTATGACCTTGGGCAAGTCACTTAACTCAGCCTTAAGCTCCTCATCTGTAAAGTGAACTGGAGAAGGAAATGGCAAATCATTCCAGTATCTTTGCCAAGAAAATTAATGAGGATCCAAAAAGTTGGAAATAACTGAAAATCGATTCAACAATTCAAAATTTTTGATGCTTATTAGAACCTGTTGCAATACTGTGTGATAGCAACTAATTGGAAAGTCCTCTTGATATTAGTCATGTAAATATACTTAAGGTGCATATGAGTGATGGGGACAGAACTAGAGTACCATTTCAATTGTATAAAGAACTCACAGTGAAAGAACTTTTGGGGCATTATCTTTAGTTTTGGAGAGTTGCCTAGAATCCTGAGAGATTAATGATTTGCCCAGAGTCACACAACTAATCACTGTCAGAGGCATGTGAGTTTAAGTATTCTTCACTCTAAAACCAGTGTTTTAGCCATTATATCTACATACTTAAGGGGCATATATTCAGATTATTTACTCTGCTTGATGGCAGCTTGATTCTGGTTTGAAGAAACCAAATTAAAAGTGAAATCTCTACATGTACAACAGGTAATTTTTCTTCTTTATTATTACCCTTATATCTTCTAAGTATGACAACATTTCAAAATGAAGAAACTAACCTCAACTTCAAAAAATTCAATGACTGTACCTGACAGGGACCCTGTCAAAAAACTTACACATGAAAGATGTTAGAACTAATTTTTCTTCAACTTACTCAGTTATTGAGGAGAGACATGTTTGAACACATTAGAGTTTCATTTCTTTGATATGTGAAAGGAATATCGAGTGACTCGACTATCTTTACCATTCTCCCAGCATTTCAGCAGCTTATGTGACTGGTTCCAGAAAAGGCAAGCACCAAGGGAAATAGAGTCTGAGAAGAGTAAAGGACAGGGAGTAGTTATGTATTATGGACCTCCAGGATTTTTTATTGAAATATTGGGAAAAATCATTGCCTCCAACTGTCAGATTTTTTTTTTTTGTCAGAGACTTGCCTTCAATGACAATATCAAAGGGAAGTGATCGATTCAGATACAATAGAATTGGTTTGAAAATATGTGCTTGGGAAAGATATCTTTCTGGAAAACTCTGTGAGTAAGTGTGCATTTGCCTCTTTGTCATGCAATCTTTACAAAGTAAGGACACAATAGTAACATCAAGTTTCTGTAATTCCTCAATACCCCCAAAACTCTTTTTCCATGACAACTTGGTGAGGTAGGACCTAACATTCTCATCCCCAATTTATAAATGAGGAATCTAAGACTCAAGGAGTTGAAATGGCTTTCTCCTGATTGCAAATCAGCTAGGTGTGAGAGCTTCAATTCAAACTCAAGTTTTCAAGTCTGATACCCTATCCACTATATTGTAAAGTGCATTTCCCTCCAAAGAATGAAAATCCAAGCTATCCTTCAAGGTCCAACTTGGACATCTCCTTCTCTATAAAGCATTTCTTAATCCTTTCCAATCAGAAATGAAAGCTTTACTCAAGTAAGAGTTGTTTCATTTCGCTTTTCCTGATTCTCCTTGGCATTTTTTCCTTCTTACTCCCCAATGATTGAAATGATTTCATATTAAATTTTTAACAAGTATTTACTTTTTAGTTAATTTTTAAAAATCTTCCCTCTCTGAGGAATGATCTCACTTCTGTATTTGTATATCTGGAATATAGGCCATTTTCTGGCACATATTGGATACTTAATAAATCTTTGTACATTGATTGATTTCCTAAGGCATCATTTAGCAGATTTCTTATAAGCTTACTATAATCTTTGTTATAGTTTTTGTGTATGTTTATGTCATATGCCCATCTGAACTGTAAATTCCTACAGATTAGAAAGTATATTGTAACTTTTATTCTGTCTCTCCCTTGACAAGGAGACTATACAGATGCTTCCTACTTCATAGGGTACTTGTGAGGATAAGGGGAGATTATTTGTGTAAAACACAATATGAATGTTAACTACTATTATTTATAATAATTAAATTTTGTTAATATGTGATATTGTGTTAATGGTTATTTTAATAATTATAATTACTATTATAAGTAGAAACAGTTGAATTGAAAGTATTTTACATGGAAAGGGTATGGAAAAGAAGTATATATATACATATATATATATATTATGTCTCCTGAGGGGATTTTATTATTGTTGTTATATTTTTCCCCAAATACATGGTGATACAATTTTTAATAATAGTTTTCTGACATTTTGTGATCCTTGCTCTTAGGTAATATGATATAAGTTATGCCTATGTTGTCATACAATATATATTTCCATATTTGTCATATTTTAAAACAAGACATATACTGCTTGCACCAGAGAAAAATTCCTGGAGGAAATAAAGGTAAGAATGGTATGCTCTAATCTGTATTCAAACTCTGGTAGTTTCTTCTATGGTAGTAGATTGCCTTTCTTGTTATGAATCTCTTGGAACTATTTTGGGTCCTTATAATGCTGATAGTAGCTAAGTGATTCACAGTTAAACACCATGTGTTATTGCTAATATTGTGAACAACATTCTTCTGGTTCTGCTCATTTCACTGCATCATTTCATAAAAGTATTTTCTGGTTTCTTTTTGTGATAATCTTGTTTGTTATTTCTTAAGGCACGATAATATTCCATTACAGTCAAATACCACATCTCGTTTGACCATTCCACAATTGATGACATCTTTTTAGCTTCCAATTCTTTGCTATAGATATTTTTTTAAGTAGGTCCTTTCCCACTATCTTTGATCTCCTTGGGATATAAACTTAGGGGTGGTATTACTAGGTTAAAAAGTACTCAAAGGTCAAAGTTTGATGGTCTTTTGGGCATGATTCCAAATTACTCTCCAGAATGGTTGTATCAATTCACAACTCCGCCAACATTGTATTTGTGTCTCAATTTTCCCTTCTAATATTCATCAGTTCCCTTTTTGGTTGGATTAGCCAGTCTAATAGATGTAAGTTGGCTTCTTTCCTTCCTTCCTTCCTTCTTTCCTTCCTTCCTTCCTTCCTTCCTTCCTTCCTTCCTTCCTTCCTTCTTTCCTTCTTTCCTTCCTTCCTTCCTTTTTTCTTTCTTTCTCAGATCAAACAATATTATTTTTACTTTATTTAGGTTCTTATTTGGGGATTTTGGTTTTATATGATTATTCTCTTACAAAAATAAACAAACATAGAAATATGCCCTGCATGACAATAAATGTATAACCCAGATCAAACTTCTTCCCATTTCCAGGAATAGGTGGTTTATCAGAGTTGTTTTAATTTGTGTTTATTTAATTAATAGTGATTTATAACACTTTTTCATATGACTAAAGGTAATTTTAATTACTTTATCAGTTCATATCCTTTGACTATTTGCTGAGGGAATTTTTGATTCAAAATCAATCAATCAATTAATTGATCCATCAGCATTAAATGCCTTATTATTTAATTATTTTAATTAAATAATATTATTATTTATTATTAAACATATGTATTATTTGATTAAATTATATTCTAGGTAGAATGCTAGGATCTAGAGATACAAAGACAATGGGTAGCTTTTATATAGCATTTTAAGGTTTGCAAAGTGTTTTACAATGACCTCTTTCATCTTTACAGCAGCGCTGAGCAGTAGGAACTTTGTAGTTTGGTCATTTCAATTATGTTGGACTGTTTATGACTCTATTTGGGGTTTTCTTGGCAAAATATTAGAGTGATTTGCCATTTCCTTCTCCAACTCATTTTCCAGACAATGAAATTGAGGCAAAGAGGGTGAAGTGACTTATCCAGGGTCACCCAGCTAGTGTCTGAGGCTAGATTGAATTCAGGAAGATATCTTCCTATCTTCAGACCTGTGCTACCTAGCTGCCCAAAGTGCTATTATTATCCCCATTTTACAACTGAGGGAACTGAGGCAGATAACTAGGGTCACAAAGCTAGTAAGTGTCGGAGACAGAATTTGGACTCAGCTTTCCTGAATCTAGTTTCAACATATTATATCAAGTTCCAGCTCAAGAAGTTTATTGGGGAAATGTCATATGAACACATATAAATATATTAAAAATACTTGCAAAGTAAATTCAAATTCCAGGGCTTAGCTAGATCTGAGCAATTGGGGACATCAGGAAAAGAATATTTTAAGAGGTGGTCTGGAACTGTGATATTAATCAATCAACAGACATTTGTTAAGTTCTCAATATGTCCAAGGCACTGAAGATGAAAAAAAATTAATAAAGGAAAAAACTTCTTGCCTTCATGGAACCTACAATCTAATGAGACTTTAGGGACTCTGAGAGAGAGAGGAGATAGTTCATTCTCAATACTGGGAGCCACCTGGACAAATGCATGGGAAGGTGATACGATGCTTTATGTGTGGAATATAGTAAGAATGATAGCTTGGCTGATAAGTAGAACGTGTGAAAGAGAGTAATGTGTAATCAGATTGGAAAGGTAGCTTGGAGCCAGACTGTGAAGGGATTTCAATACCAAGCAGAAGAGTGTATATTTGATTTGATGACCAATAGAGAGCACCCTGAATTTATCGATCAGATCAACAGTGTAGTCCTGCTTGTGTTTTAGGAATAAGACTTTAGTGGCTGTGCAAAAGCTAGTTTGGAGAATTCAGAGACTTGAAATAGAGATTGCAAGTTTGGATCCTATTCAAATTGTACAGGTGAGACATATTGAGGACCTGAATTAGGGTAGAAGCTGTGTGAATGGAGAGAAGAGAGATGAATAAAAGAGATGTTGTGGAGATAGAATTAACAAAATCGGTAAAGGAGCTGAGGGAAACTGAGGCTGTCAATCAGACTCACTGAAAGTACCATGGAGGCTTTTAATACAAACAAAAGAGACTGGAAGAGGGAAGGGTTTGGTGGAAAAATAAGTTCTGTTTTAGGCATGTTGAATTTGAGATGCCTATGGGATATCTAATTAGAAAGAAAGATAAATATTATTTGTATTTATGTTATAACACATTTAAGTATTATAATAATAAAAGTAATAATAATAATAATAATGCTTCTAGGTGAGACAGTGGATAGAAGGCTAGGTCTGGAGAAAGGAAGATTCATCTTCCTGAGTTCAAATTTGATTTCAGATACTTACTAGTCTAGTTGCGTGACCTTGGGCAAGTCAATTACCCCTGTTTGCCTCAGTTTCATCATTTGTAAAATTAATTGGAAAAAAATGACAAACTACACTAGTATCTTTGCCAAGAAAACCCCAAACAAGTTCATGAGATATGAAATGACTGAACAATTACAATAATAATAATTAGTGTTTTTATAATTCTTTAAAGCTTATAAAGTGCATTACCATATTATCACATTTGATTCTCATAACAACACTGGGAAGTAGGTGGTAACATTATTCTAATTTTATAGATGAGGAAATCGAGGCAGATAAAATTTAAGTGATGACATAGCTGGCAACTATTTGAACCAAGCTTTGAACTCAAGTCTTTCTGATTCCAAATTTAGTGCTCTGTCTTCTGTACCACTTAGCTAACTGCCTAGCATAGTGTACTTTCAGTATGTCATCTATGAAACCAAGATTCGAGGGGAGACATAGACAGTTCAGTTTAATTTAATTTAATTTAGTTCCACAAGTATTTATTATCTATTATGGGAAAGGTGCTGGATGACTCTGGGCAAATCGTTTACACTCTCAATATTTCCAGGCATGTTTTTACTTTTTTTCAAAACATACTTTAAAAAATTTTCTTTTTCTTTTTTTTTTTTGGTGGGGGGAGACAAGTTTTGTATTTTCTTTCACAATAGGGCCAATATAGAAATATGTTTTGCATTACTGCATATTTATAGGTCATAGAGAATTGCTTGCCTTTTCAGTGAAGGGGAGGAGAGGGAGGGGAAGGGAGAAATTGGAACTAAAAAATTTTTAAAGAATGTTCAAAATTGCTTTTATATGTAATCGGAAAAATAAAAAAAATTTAAAAAAGAACTAAAGTTTTTAAAGTTCCACATTTCCAGTCCCTAAATATGTATTGTTTATTTCTCTATCATCTTGACCTCCTAATCTTGAACTTTTATGCATCAAAGAAACCATAGTTTCATTGTTAAAAATATGACCCTTTCTAGACCATGGAGGGTACAAAAGACAGACATCTTTCTAAGATTAAATTGGAGAGTAGGTATTGATCTACATTGATAGAATATTTCCTCATCTCTAGTTCCCTATACAAAGAAATCATGGATCCAGTCCATCACTTAACGTACAAGAGATACTATAAAGTTGTTGATGAACGATTTCAGTCATGTCCAACTCTTAGGGTTTTCCTGGCAAAGATCCTAGAGTGGTTTGTTATTTCCTTCTCCAGGTCATTTTACAGATAAGGAAATTGAGGACTACATGATTAAGTGACTTGCCCAGGGTCACACAGCTAGTAAGAGTCTGAAGTTGAATTTGAACTCAGCTCTTCTTAATTCCAGGCTTGGTGTTCTATCCATTGTTCTACCTAGCTTCCCCTGAAGACACTATAGTAGGCACTGGAAAACTTTTTAAAAAAGTGAAGTAGTTCCTGTCTTCAAGGTGCTTGCTTTCCAATAAAACAAAAACATTTAAGAAAGGCAGAACTCTCCATTGAAGGTACTTGTCTATAACTAATATTTCTGGTTAATCTGTTAAATTCTCTATCAATGAAGATTCATTCTAGAGAAAACAGTAGGAATAAGCAAATCCATTTTAATTCTTTCCAACTATGTAATGTTGAAAACAGGGGGGAAAATGAGCGTTGAAAGTCATTTGTGTGAAAGCCGTTTGCCCTCTGAAAGCAAAAGTATGTGATTGCTAGTGGCACCTCTCCATCTCTCTCTTCAGGTATATTTACTAAGAGATATTTTGTCTGTAATTTCAGAGGCACCATGGAGTAAAGCGTGCTTCACTTTGGCTGATAGAGCTTAGCCAATGGGTTTCCCTGTTTACAGAGGTTTTAGAAACAGATTTGGTCTTCCATAGAAGAGAAAATAAAATGCAAAGGGAATGAAATTGGCTTGCAATCACACTGACAAGCTCAAATCAGTACTGTCATATTATGGAGTACCTGGCCCTTAACTCTATTGTCAGGGCAAGACAAAAATGCTATGAATTGCTAATACTATCAACTACCTTGACAATAGCCATCTTTCTTAACTCTTAAGTGAAGGAGTGAGTCATTTGCTTATATTCAGTGCCATTTTTACTGATTTAACAAAATAAATTTTCTGTCTATTCGCATAGAAGGATTCAAAGGAAATGGTAATGAGTTTAGTGAATTGCCACAATACATTTTCTGTTCACTTTGATCATCAAACCAAGAAATAAAAGTTTCATGAATGTGATGGCAGTTATAGATTTTTATATTAATCTATTCATTCAACAAATATTTATTAAGCATCTGCTCTCGATAGAACATTTTCTAGGAGGGGCAGGAAGGGCAAGTTATAAAAAAATTAGATAAAATGTGATTCCTTTCTTCATGGAGATTATACCATACTAAGAATAATGAAATAATATTCAGACTATACAAAGAGTAGTGTGATTTAGCAGACAGAGGGCCGGCTTTAGAGTCAGGACCACCTGGGTCCAAGCCTTGCCTTTGAAACCTGCTATTTGTGTAACCCCATATAAGATACTTCTTAACATCACAGTCAAATCTGTAGAGCCTGTAATTTACAGAATAGTTGTAAGATCCACTTTGGCAAGATTTTTTTTTCTTCTAATCTGGAACTTTTACACATCAAAGAAACCATAGTTTCAATGTAAAAAATATGAGTACATATCAGAGTTTCACACAGAGAGTCTATGAGGTCTGGTATAGGAATGTGCTCAAGCTAGGTCATAAGTGACTCACATGTGCTAATTGTTCAATTTTCATTGTAAATATTTGAACCTTGCAAATCAGAAAATACTATATCAGGGCTTCATTTATTGTTCAAATGACTGTCCAGATTTGAAAAGTTGATGGAAAAATATTAATAATACAGATTAAACTTGAAAGTCTATAGTTGGTTTTTTTGTTAAGTAGCATGCCCTTGGGTCTGGAGGTGGGGATGAGATCATTAGTGAGTGAGAGGATTTGGGAAGGAGCATTCAAGCTAGATTTTATTTTATTCCCCCTCAACGTTTTATGATTATTAATACACTCTTTTAGAACAAGTAAAAAATGTTGACATATTTTAAATGTAAAAATTCCTTTTTCTAAATAAAAACACATCACATTCATAATCTAGATCTGCACCTTATCTAGAATATTTCTTTGCTGACTAAATTATTTTTCAAAGTTTTAAATTTAATTTAACTAACTTAAAAAATTTTAATAACAAATTTCCACATAAGTTCTTTGAAGTTATATGATCCAAATTGCCTCCCTCCAATCTTTCTTTCCCCTTCCTGGCACTGTAAATCAATTCAGTTCTGGTTATATACTTGTATTATCATGTAAAACATATTTCCATATTATTCATTTTTATATGCAAATAATCTTATAAAACGGAAACCCCAAAAATATATACCAAAATAAACAAGTGATAAATCATATGCTTTCATCTGTATTTCTACTCCAACAGTTCTTTCTCTTGAAGTAGATAGCATTCTTTTTCACAAGTCCCTCAGAACTGTCCTAGATCGTTGTATTGCCAATAGTAGTTAGCTGTATCACATTTGATCATTCCACAATATTACCGTTACTGTGTACAATGTTTTCCTGGTTCTGCTTATTTCACTCTGTATCAGTTTATTGTAAGTCTTTCCAGGGCTTTCTGTAATCATCTTGCTCATTATTCTTTACAGCACAATAGTATTCCATCAGCATCATATACCACAATTTGTTCAGTCATTCCCCAACTGAAGGACATTTTCCCTTTAGTTTCCAATTCTTTGCCACCACAAAAAGAGCAGCTATAAATATTTTGTACAAGCATGTCCTTTCCTATTATTTTTTATCTCTTTGGGATACAGGCCTAAGAGTGGTATTACTGGATGAAAGAGTATGCATTGTTTTATAGCCCTTTGGCAAGCTAGATTTTAAAAAGAATGGGCAAGATGCCAATAGGAAAAAAAAGAGAAGAGGAAGGCATTCTGAACAATTGGGAAAATATAGTGAAGGCATGGAGGTGAAAAAACATAGAACATGAATGAATCACTTTACAGTATAGAGTCTATTATGGAGTCTAGTTCAGTTTGGCTATCAAATAGAGTATGTGGAGGACAGTAAGTGTGAAACAAAAATATAAATATAAGTTGGCAATATTTTGTTAGGGGTTTTGAATGTCTAGTAATGAACTTAGACTTTATTTGATAGACAATAGAGAACCATTGAAAGGTTTTGAGCAGAGGACTGTTATAATCAGATCTGTGCATAAAAAAGATTAATCCAAAAGTTTATATAATGGCTGGGCTCAAGGGGAGAATAAAAACAAGAACATGTACTAGAAGCATTGCTCTTTTATTTCTCTGAAACAGTAGAGGAAAAATTAGGTGAAACATTGGTTGCCCAGAATTGTTCAAAAAATGACATGGTTATTTTATTTTATTTTCCTGGAAAATCTCTGAAAAAGACAGGCAACCAATGGAACCACCAATTTCTGGAGCCAGACTAATGAGTTAAAATACGTCAATCACCTTGAAGGACCAGATGATCCTATTTTCATGCACTAATGAGCATATTGACAAGTTTTCTTAGGAGAGACATGCTTGAGAAAAATCATAGTCTCTGAGTTTCTGGCTGCTTGTTGAGAGGTCACCTTTAGAAATCTGGTTTGTAGACTGGGGATTTTTCAACATAGATTAACTTAGCTCGGACTGGATTCATTTGCAAAAACATTAAAACCTCATTGATTCTAACTTTGCTGGTTCACGTTCTGTGATCATTAGGATGAGGCTTCCATGATGTTTGCCTTTTCACAAAAAAGTAAAAAGGTAAATTATTAAGCAAATGAACTTGGCATTTTGTTTACCTACCTAAGCCAATATATCAGAATCTTGTATTTGCTTTCTGAGAAAGCAAGATCTCATATAAAGATTTCAACTTAATGAAACTGAATAAAGAATGGGAAGAATGAACTTGCAGTCTCAAGTATGATAACATTTATTTGTTTTTGTTTTGTTTTGTTTTTTTATTTTAAACCCTTAACTTCTGTGTATTGACTTATAGGTGGAAGAGTTGTAAGGGTAGGCAATGGGGGTCAAGTGACTTGCCCAGGGTCACACAGCTGGGAAGTGTCTGAGGCCGGATTTGAACCTAGGACCTCCTGTCTCTAGGCCTGGCTCTCAATCCACTGAGCTACCCAGCTGCCCCCTCAAGTATGATAACATTTAATATTTTTTTTTATGAAGTTGGGTGCATATATCTAAGATCACATCATGGGACTTGAAGTCATCAGATAGATAAACTATCTATGATTCTCAGAGTTAGGTGTTTATCTTAATAACTCCAAGGTTCTGTTCTCATTTATATTTGGCTCCATCAATTCAATCATTACATTTTTTTCAGTTTTTGCATTTACTTTGTTTAAATCCTTACCTTCTGCCTTAAAAGCAATACTATATATTGATTCTAAGGCAGAAGAGCACAAAGGCTAGGCAATTGGGATTAAGTGACTTGTCCAGGGTCACAAAGGTAGGAAGTGTCCAAGGCCAGATATGAACCCAGGACTTCCAGTCTCCAGGAATGGCCACCTAGCTGCCTCCAGTAAATTAACTTAAATGGATCTGGAATCACATTGTTGTATCTTAATTAAATGGTGAAGATTCTATCCTATGCATGCCTTTTTCCTTTTCCTTTTTTTTTTTTTTTTTTTTTTGAGGGAGAGGATATGTTAAAGGGACCTTTACTCATGCTTTTCTGTATGCTATCCAGTATGTGATATTGATTGATAGATACATGCTTATGGAGTTCTTTATAACAATGCAACAAAATATTGGTCTCTAGACCATTGTTATCTTTGATGTAGATAATTCTCTATAAGGGGACTCTCTCTACTCAATCCAAGTAGATCAATAAAATTTAAAAAATAGTCTGGCAACACCAAGAAATTAAATGACTTTTCTAAGGTCACATGGTCAGTATGTCTGAAGTTTCTTTTCTCTTATTTCTCCAAATTAGTTCTTGATACAGCTCTTTTTATATTTGTAGTATTTGTTCAAGATATAAGTATTGATGGACCAGTTCTTTGGGACAGCTGTCCAGCCACAAAGTCTTCTGTGTCTACTTGTTTTTTCTGATATTAGACTGAATTCTTTTAAGAGATTAAAGATCTCATTTAAGAAATTCTCCAGGGTATGCATAGTGCATAAGCTGTAACATCATCTATATGTACATCATCTCCTTCTAAAGGGAATCATTCCTCCACTTGAACTTTTCCCTGAATATCTTCTATGACACTGAGAAATAACTTACATTTAGAAAACATATTTACTTCCTTTATACTTCAGTTGATATACATAATCAGAGGATCCCTGAATAAAGTTATTATTCTTGTTGCCTCATTCAAAAAAATCATATCTTAGCCTATGAATAGAAGACTAGAAGTGCTATGATAATCTGCAAACCAAAAGAATAGTGGCATCTTCTATTCTCTGCTTGTTCCAGTCTGTTGTATTACTGTAAATAGACAATTTGAAAGCCTTACAAAAGCTTTACATTTTTTATAGAACTTATAGTAGAACTTTTTTATAGTAGAACTTCATCAATGATGCTTTTGATATATGTATGGGTCATATTTAAAATGTATTTTTAGAGATGGGAAATTAGGAATTTAGGCCAACAGTTATTTTTAAAAATTATTCATTTTTTCCAAGTTACATGTTATACAATTTTTAGTAATTATTTTCTGATATTTTGCAATCCATGTCCTCTCCCTCCCTCTCACCCATCACACCCCATCCTCAGGAAGACAGGTAATATGATATAGATTATACCTATGTTATCATACAACACATATTTCCATGTTTGTCATGTTGTAAAATAAGATACATAATACATTAGAGAAAGATTCATGGAGGAAATAAAGATAAAAATGGTATGCTTCAATTTGCATTCAGACTGGCAGTTCCTTCTTTGGTGGTGGAGAGCCTTTTTTGTCATAAGTCCCTTGGAGTTGTCCTGATTCCTTTCCTCATTGATAAAAGTTTAGTTATTCATTGTTGATCATCGTACACTATGGTTGTTACTGTGTACAATGTTCTCCTAGTTTTGCTTATTTTACTTTGTATCATCTCATATAAGTATTTCCAAGTTGTTGTTTGTGTGTGTGTGTGTGTGTGTGTGTGTGTGTGTGTGTGATCATCTTGTTTGTCATTTCTTATGGCACAATAGTATTTCATTACAATCATATACCACAACTTATTTAGCCATTCCCCAATTGATGGATCTCCCTTGAGTCTCCAATTCTTTGTCACAACAAAAAGAGCTGTTATAAATATATTTTTTTAGATTGGTAGTTTCCCCCTACTTTTAGTCTCTTTGGATGTTGCTGGGTCAAAAAGGTATGAACAGTTGAATGACCTTTGGGCTTCTTTCCAAATTCCTCTCCAGAATGGTTGTGTCAGTTCATAGCTCCACCGTGAAGAGATACCTAAGAATTGTTTTAATTTGCATTTCTCTAATTAATAGTTATTTGCAATATTTTAATATGATTAAGGATAGTTTTAATTTCTTCATTTGAGAATTGTTTGTTCATAAATTTGACCATTTGTTAATTGGGGAATGCTTTGTTTTCCTATTATGCTAATAGTTTTGGATATTTATTGATTATTCCCTTTAGTAAGGGACCAATTTTTTAAAGTGCTTGGTGTTACAGACACAAACAAAAACATATTCTGTTAAGCAAGAAAATGATTCAGAGTTTATTTCTCATAAATGTATAGCTGGAAGACTCCATTTCAGAAGAATAGATCTTAAAGAAACAGAGATGATGTGATACTTAGTTTCACACATAAAGGTGTTACATCAGGGATATAAGAGGGCTTTAGCAAGATTGAATGGGAAAAGGGATAGGGGTTCCAGGACCCGATCAGCATTCAAATCTGCATCCACAGTTCTAGGAAAACGAAGAGGAGAAGATTGGTGTGGAATAATATATATATATACAATATAGTTGACCCACTAATAATGATGTCTGGTCACTACCTGTTTGAGGAGCAGATAGATGAGAGAGAGAATTATCCCTATATGAATGTGATGAAATCCCAGTTCATGGCTAGATATATATATAGCCCAAAGAAGAGATAATTTGTGAAAACTGATTTTCTTAGGAAACCATTTTCAAGTTTTATACATTTGTAGCTCACAATAGATCCATTTTTCCCTCTTTGTAAAGCAAGTCAAGTAGGTCCTTCCCATTTAGGGCACAGGAAGACAATTTTTTTCCTCATTAGATCATGATCTATGTACAGAATATATATCAATATAATAGTTAAACAGGTAAGGACAATTTTAGGTAGATAAAGTTTTCCTAATAATTTGTTATCCTCCTTCTTTCAGTAATCTTGAGAATTTGTTCCTCAAAATCTTCAAAATTATGTCAGCTTTAGTGTTGCTGTCCATGTATATGGTTCATCTTTTTTTTTTCTCATCTTTTTTTTTTTTTAATTTAATTCAATTTCTTTTGTTTCACTGGTGGCTGAGTTGTTTTTCCAAAAGTAGTGAAACTGGGGTCAATCAATCAAAAAGCATTTATTAGTTACTTTCCATGTGCCAGACATTGAAATATAAAGAAAAGCAAAAGCATTCCCTGCCCTCCAGGAACTTATCTTTTGATGGGAGGGATTATATACACATGCATACACACACACACACACACACACACACACACACACACACACACACACACAAGATATATACAAAGTAGTTGGAAGGTAATCTCGAAGTAGATACCTAAAGCTGAGAGACCAGGAAGATCTCCTGAAGAAGTTGCATTTGAACTCTTTTGAAATAAGTCAGGTAAATAAGGAGGGGGATATGAGTAGGCAGAGTATTTCATAGGTTAGGGGTGTCTAGTGATATAGCAAGGAGATGTGAGATGTGATGGCATATTTAGAATAAAAAGAAATTTTGTAAGTTCAAAATTATCCAAGATAAAAGTGTTGGTAAAACAATGGAATCAAAATCATTAGCATGTTTATATAACACTAATAATAACAACAGAAGAAATTGATGGAAAGAGGGATGTGATTTGCTATGATAATAAAACATATTAAATATTTGTATTAAATTACCAAGACATACACGTCATTTAAATTATAAGATTTCGTATTTATTTTGCATGGATAGGCCAAGTCTATATAATAAACATGGTATAACTACTTAAAACAATCTATAGATTTAATTAAATGCCATTTGAAACATCTCTGGGATCCTTTAAGATTTAGATGAAAAATTGTAAAATATTTTATGTTTATATCAAGAAGACTAAGTTAAGTTTGAAAGGAAGAAAGAGAAACTGTACTTTGTTGTTGTTCATTTCATTTCAGTTCATTTCAGTCATTTCAGTTGTGACTGATACTTCATGACCCCATATAGGAGTTTCTTGGCAAAAGATATTGGAGTAATTTGCCATTTCCTTCTCCAGCTAATTTTATAGATGAGGAAACAGGCAAACAGGGTTAAATGACTTGTTTAGGGTCACACAGCTAGCAACTTGTACTGCCAAATCCTAAATTGTATTCTTAAGTATTGTTGAATCAAGCTCTATGGAAATGGATAAAAATAGAAGAAAAACAATACTTGGAAAAATCAGAACTTTAGCCAAAATTACATAATTGATTAGTGTTTGATGGAGTTAGGCATATAAGGAAGGGGGGGATATTTCTTATTTTAGGATTTATTTATTTATTTATTTTTTTAGAAACCCTTGTACTTCGGTGTATTGTCTCATAGGTGGAAGATTGGTAAGGGTGGGCAATGGGGGTCAAGTGACTTGCCCAGGGTCACACAGCTGGGAAGTGGCTGAGGCCGGGTTTGAACCTAGGACCTCCTGTCTCTAGGCATGACTCTCATTCCACTGAGCTACCCAGCTGCCCCCTATATTTCTTATTTTAAATAAAAATTGTTTTTACAAAATTGGATAACTATATGATGAAAATAGGATCATATTTATAGCTTAAATAATATTTAAAATTATAGAAGATCATGGGATATAGAGGTGGAAGGGAACTTTGAAATTACATAGCTTAAGCCCTCCTTTACAAATGAAGAAATTGAAGTTTAAAGAATTGAGCTAATTTGACTTGATCTATGCCTATAGTAAGCCACAAATCTTGAATCCAAGTTCTCTGACTAATATATTCATGTATGTGTATGTATATCTGTATGTATGTGTGTATATTCGTAATAATAATGGAATACTATAACTATTGTGGTTGATGCAGTGGAAAGAGTATTGGGCCTTGGAATAGGAAGACCTGTGTTAAAATTTAGCCTCAGATTCCTATTAGCTATATGATTATGTAAGTCACTTAGCCCTGTTTGCCTCCATTTCCCCATCTGTAAAATGAGCTGGAGAAGGAAATAGCAAATCACTTCAATATTTTTGCCAAGAAAACCCCAAATGTAGTCATGAAGAGCTAGATATGACTGAAAACAACTCAACAGCAACTATAACTACTGTAATTGTGGAGAACTTGAACATTTATGCTATTCAGTATAGATGTTATGACATAGTAGATATATTTCAGTTTTTAAAAACATTCATATAATAAAAAGTAATGCAGCCAGTATAAAAAAGAAACAGGTGGCAATGTGTGACAATTATTTGTTTACTTTAGTTTGATCTCCAAAATCTATAACAAAATTAATATTTATAAGACTAAGCTATATTTATAATATGAATTGCCAAAGTATATGAAAAGATATTTTTGAAAGAAGCAGATTATAAACAACTGTCTGAGAAAGTATTCACATTGCTTAATAATTAGAGAAATACAAATAAAATGAATCGGAGAAACCATTTTCCATGCATTAAAATTCATATAGAGCACTTTAAATGAGAAAATTTTTATGCTAGCAGGGTTGTGAAAAATCAAGTTCACTATATTACATTACGGTGCCACTAAATGATGCACTCTCTTGGGAAAGTAATATCGAATTTCATAGTTAGAATTACAAAACCTTTCACCTATCATTCCTCCATGATCTCATTAAGGACTCTAAATCTTGAGAATATTATTTATAGAAAAAAGATTTATTTGTATAAAAACATTTAACAGGATTGTTTGAAACAAGGACAATATTGGAAAGAAATGATGTCATTAGATGGTTGAACAAATTGTAGTATATTAAAATAATGGAATAATATTATGCCTTTAGAAATTACAAATACAAAATGTCTTCAAAGTTTTAGTGCAGTTTTAAGCTTTTGAAAAGTTAAATCTGCACAAAAACTTTTGGGATGGTTTGTATACTAATCATAAATATTGTAGAAATTTGGAAAGGCTTATATAAAGTGATGCAAAATGAAGTAAGATAAATGTATGAAAAGGTAATGATGAAGTGATTACAAATATATAAATAATAAGAAATTAAATGTCCTTTTTCATTATAAATGTTTCTTTTCTTTTTTAATTTACACATTTACTAAACAAACTATATTTGAAATATGCTTATAATATTGTAAATAGTTTATTTTGTTTGTGACTTTGGAAATGTTTGGTTGTTGAGAATTGTCAAGTTTATGGCACCACTTTGGAAATGCCCTGACTTTTCTACTATGCCTAAAAAAGCTCATTATTGGGAAAACCTCATCATCCTCTAAGATTAATAGTCTACCCTCTTTCTCTCTGTTTGGCGGGAAGAGCCTTGAACTCCCAAATCTCCATTTAAATATGAAGCCAGATGAAAATATCTAATTTCTCTCCTGGATGCACTAATTTGGGCCTTTAACTTTCCCACCTTGTAAGGTAAGGCTTCAAGGTAGTTTAGCAGATAGAGAACCAGGCCTGGAAAAGGAACATCCAGGGTTCAAATCTGGCCTCAGACACTTTCTAGCTATGTGATACTGGGGAAGTCATTACATTCCCATTGTCTAGCCTTTAACACTATTTGTTTTAGAACCAATACTTAGTATCAATTCTAAGCCAAAAGGTAAGGGTTAAAAAACAACTTTGCCACCTTATCTCCTTGTTAAATACTACCACTCTTCCTGCTTTTCTGCTTCCTTTTGTGTACTGTTTTCCTTGTTTATATTGCAAACTCCTTGTGGGTAAGAATTGTCTTTTCTGGATTTATGTCTTCAACACTTAGCACCATGCTTGGAACAGTGCAGGTGCTTAATAAATGTTTATTCATTGTAGTAATTTTTTTTCTTTTAAAACTATTCCTGGGTGTTTTCTACCTTTTAAGTTACAACTGCTGTAGTGATTTCTAGAAAAGTTTCCTGTCTTCCTTACCCAGTAATTTCACTTTAAATATGTTTCTTATTCCTAAAAAATCAGGCAGTGCTCTATATGATGGAGATCTGCAAGTGGGTATCTCTTTCCATCAAGCCTGGGAGGTAAGTTATGTGACCTTTGGCATTTTCTAGTTTGTTTATTTATTATCTGTTTCTGCTATTCATTAATAATAAGACATAGATTTGTTTGTTTTTGATGTGAGTTTTGCCCTTGCATCATCTGATTCAAAGTTAATGGAGATAATTTATTGATGATATTAGTTTTTACTGAGTGTGCTTTGGATTTCAAAATGACCCACAGGACAAGTGTGTATATATTGTGTGGGAGAGAAAATCAAAGATAAAGAAACTCATTGGAGAATTAGAAAGCATAATAAATTATTTCTTGTTATCACCTACCTTGTTCTCCTTCCTTGCCAAAATTTTAGTGGGAAGTAAAGTAAGGGAAAGTACAGGACTGGTGAATAGTGTTACCTAGTTCATTATAAATGACAAATAGGAGTTTTTGTCAAGGATCAAAACAGAGACCTATTAGTTGTCAAACTTTCCATTTAGTCCTGGTCTTTTCTGTACAAATACTTGGAAACCTTCTATTTTGTTGAATGCCCATACTTTCCCCTGGAAGTATATAGTCAGTTTTGATGGGTAGGTGATCCTTGCTTGTAGACCTAATTCTCTTGCCTTTCTGAATATTATATTCCAACCCTTGTGGTCTTGTAGTGTGGAGGCTGCCAGATCTTGTATAATCCTGATTGGTGTTCCTTGATATCTGAATTATCTCTTTCTGACTTCTTGTAATATTTTCTCCTTAACCTGGAAGCTTTTGAATTTGGCTATTACATTTCTGGGGGGTTGTCTTTTGAGGATTTAGTTTAGAGGGTGTTCTATGGGGTCTTTCAATGTCTATTTTGCACTCATGTTCAAGGACATCAGGGAAGTTTTCTTGGATAATTTCTTGTAGTATGATATCTAGATTTCTATTTGTGTCTGATTTTTTCGGAAGACCAATAATTCTCAAGTTGTCTCTTCTAGACCTGTTTTCTTGATCTGTCATCTTCTCGTTGATATATTTCATGTTTCCTTCTATTTTGTCAGTCTTTTGACTTTGCTTAATTAGTTCTTGCTGTCTTGTGAGATCATTGGCTTCTACTTCCAATTCTAGCCTTTAAAGACTGATTTTAGGCTATAATCTTTTGGTTTTCCTTTTCAGTCTGGTCTATCTGGTTCTTCATGGCTTCCAACTGGTCATTCCTGGTCTTCAATTTGCTTATCATTTCATTTTATTTCTGAGACTCAATTTCCAATTGTGAAATTCTGCCTTTTAAACTGTTATTTTCATTTTGAATTATTTCCCACTTTTCTTGACAGATCTCTTCCATCTTTCTCATGATCTCAGATTTGAACTCTTCAAGAGCTTGTGACCAATTTCCATTTTGGGGGGAAGGTTTGGATGTCTTTACATGTTTGTCCTCCTCTTCTTTCTGGATTTTTTCTGTGCAAAAGGTATTAAGTGTTAGAGCTTTTTTCTTGTTTTTTTTGGTGGTTATTTCTTGGGCCTTGTTTGTCTTTTTTGGTGGTTTTTCTTTCTCAGCCAGAAGTCTGAGTGAGGCAGTCAGGCTCTCTGTGTATAGAGCTAAGGAGCATTTTTGCCTGAGGGTACTTTGTGAGTCTCCTGGCTTCCACTGTCTGCTAGGCCTCTGCTGTGCATGGACCCTTTCAGCTTCACTCCTGCACCCAAAGTCTTTGCTCCCCAGCCTCCTGGAGTCTCTAGTCTAGCTGTTCTCAGAGTCAACCCCCCCACTGGTCCTAGTCAGCTTCTTAGAGCCCAGAAATTGGCCCATGCTTGCTCTTCTACTTGAGGTTCTCCCCTGGGTCTCAGCATGCTGAGCTGCTTCCACTATCCACTGCGTCTCTCAGCTCCACTCCCGCACCTAAGTTCTGTGCTCTCTAGCCTCCTGGGGTCTTAAGTCTTGCTACTCTCTGCATAGCCTCTGACTCTGGTACTGTGGGTGGGGTGGGAGAGGGTTGATCAGCTCGTGTTTTGATGGGAGCTATTTCCGTCCCCCTTATAACATGGAAATCCCCAGATCCCATGAACCTTCAATGCTGTGCCCTATTGTTGGGTCTCTTATTTCATGTGGATTTGGTTTTTTGTCCTTTGGAGGCATGCTGTATGGATTGGTGGTGCGGAGAGTTAAGCGCCCTGTTCTTCTCTGTAGCCATCTTAACTTGGAATTGCCTTGGGAATATAAAAGTAAAATGACCTGCCCAAGAAAATGCAACTAGTACCTTACCAAGGTGGAATTTAAACCTAAATCTTCCTTACTCTAAATGAAATAATCTATTTGCTTAGCTTTATTGCCTCTGACCTCTTTTACAGTAAACTTAGTGTGGCTTTTGCCTGAATCATGATCTTCTGGATCCTAGAAAATGGTAAGAGAAGAATATTTGTGAACCAGAAGTGATTTTAAAAGCTTTGTGGCTCAATCCTCTCAATTTCCAAGAGAAACTGAGGTACAGTTATTTTACCAAAATCCTCCTTCCTTTACTTCATTCTTTTGTACTTTACTATCCAAAGTTACTTACACCAATAATCATGCAGCAGATTGTCTTTGAATTTGATATTGATTAGTACAAGAAGAAAGATAATGTCCCTGATGGAGTGAAGGGAAATATTTTCATGATCATTTCAGAGCTTTTATTGACATAGGAAAGAAAAAGAAAGACCAGGAGAGAAAATCAAGAACTTGTTAGTTAGGCCAGAATTTTTGTAGAAGAAATGTCTTAGTAATATAAATATTACTTTTGACATATCCCATCTTACAAGCCCCAGGGATTTTTCTTCTGTTGGAAATAGACGATAGTTTTCTTGCTTTTAGAGGAGATATTCTTCATAGAAAGACCTTTAACAAGTTTCCTGCTTTTATGTGTCAGAAGGAGGTCTGGATTCTTTTTCTTAAGTGTAGCAGTGTACTGAAATGTTTTTGCTTCAGTTTTTTCTCTTTCAATTGCTTTGTAATATAGCACAAGTTAGTTTTAAAATGTCATTATATATGTTGTCATCCTTTTCCATTCTTCTTCATCAACAAACAATAATCATTTTCTGTGTGCAAATCCATGGGAATACAAACAGGAATAAGGCATAGATAAGTTCCCTTGTACTATCATTGAGGAGGCAGGTCTTTATATAATGGAATAAGTTATAATAAATGCCTGGGCATAGTTTGTGCCAAATGAGTGTCATAGAAAACCAATCCTATAAGAATTAAGAATAGGGAATAATCCCCTTTAGGGGGAAGTCAAGAAAGACTTGGAGAGAAGATATGTCTTTAGCTGGGTCTTGAAAGACATGAAAGAAAAAACAAAACAAAACAAAACAAAAGAAAGCCAGGAAGAACTTAGATAAGTATACATAATGGGTATATTTAAAGCAAGAAGAAAGAGATGACATGATATTCGAGGCAATACCAATAAAAGAATAATTTTACTGTAAAAGAGAGTTCATTTATAGAAGGTCATAATCTAGGGTCCATGAACTAGATTTTTAAATATTTTAATAACTAATATAATCTGTCTACTTTATAATCCTATGTATTTTATGCATTTGCAAAAACATTGTTATAGGGTATCATTTTGCTAGATTTCCAAAGGGGTCTAGGGCATAAAAATGCTTAAAATACTTATTTTAGGAGAAAATTAAAATAATAGCAGGCATTTATATATAGAATTTCCCCAAAGTTCTTAAGCTACTAAAATTGAAAACTGCACTAATACCTCTGGAAAATTCTGTGTGTGCACTTTCAAAGTTGGGCAGGAATGTTGGTATAATAATAAAAATAATAATTGATGGTGATGATGGTATCATCGTCACCAAGGAATTATTCACACAGATGCCAAGTTCCTGAAGATAAGCCTTTTCACATTTAGATTAGTTTTTCCTCAGTCACTAGAATCAGACTGTTCTTAGGATCATTCTGAAACCTTTTAAAGTTTGATAATAACTGCTAGGAATTGTGCTTTACTATCATAATCTAATTTAATTTAAGATTTACTTTCCTTACTGTGAAAAGGGAATTCTTTGTTTTCTTTGTTCTGAGTTTACACTTGTGAAAGGGAATCCTTTATTCCCTTTTTCTATTTTGAGTTACCACTTGGTTAACGATAATTTAAGTACCCCTACTTAGTACCACACCATATTGTGAAGACAGGATTAACTCTCCCTTGACCACTTTTGAATTGAATCAGCAAAAGCTTGAACCCCTTACTTAGCACAAAGGGAAGGAGCTCGCAAGTCACTTAGAGAATTCTACCCTTTCAACTCAATCAGTGAAATGAGAATTCACACCACCAGAAATTCAACCAGCCAGGAATCTGTGAATCCTTTTGATAAGAATTTATACCTCCAGAGGGCGAGAAGTGGATCTCACAGACACTGCCCTGTGGGCAGTGCTAGATAATTTGGAAACTGTGATTGGCTCCTGTGAAGAGGGGTCAGGAAGACAAGAGGTCACTGTAAAAGCCATGGAATCCTTCATCTTGAGGCTAGTTGTGGAAGCAGTCTGGTGGAGACAGTCTTATGGAGATTATCTTCTGGGGATTGTCTTCTGAAGATAGTCTTTGAGGGAGCAATGCAGCACATTGGCTACCTCAAGCTCCTCATTGGGACTATAATGTTCCCAGGGAATATTTACAATTAAACAATGCTAGAAATGCCATTCTCAAAGCAATAAGAGAATGCTCTGAAAGACCAGATGTTCAGACAAAATTTGACTACCTTACCCAAAATGATGAGATACCCTCCCAATTTATGGATAGGCTCATTGAGCTGGGAGGTAGGTACCTAGACCTTGATTTTTCTATAGAAAGAGATATCAGACAAATATGGCATCAATTCATTAATAATTCTTGCAGGGTAGTCCAAGACTATTTTAAAACACATTGCCCAAAATGGCCTGAGATGTATCTTGAAGAATTGAGAAGGACTGCTGTGTATATCTCAAAAGAACATGCAGAGAAAATGGTAGAGACTAATGATCTATTGGAAACAATACAAAAGGACCTGAAATGTTTACATGATAAAATAGATAAACAGGAAAGAGGGCATGATACTCCGATATGACTTGCCCCTCTCCGGAATCTAATTATCAATCCTTGACCTGCCATTTCTGTGAAAAGAAGGGCCATGTAATGATGAAAAGTAGAAATCTATTCTAGGCAATCAAGTTTAATAATAATAATAATAATAACTACTACAATAATTTCAGGAACAGCAACTATAGAAATAATAATTTCAGGAACAACAACTATCAGAATAATAATAATAATACTTTCAGAACTCATAATTTTAGAACTGATAATTCTAGGAACATAAATCAGGAAGATAACTCAAACCAAATGACCCCCCCCCAACAATATCTTTTAAGTAGAACTGCTTTTCCATGAACTACTCAGTGTGCTACTTAGCCCCTCCACATGGGGCAGAAGGTGATAGCCCTTAAACTCTTTTGTTGTTTTGTTGCTATTAACCCTTTTCAGTTTTGTATCCTCCAAATAGCAAAAAAGAAGAAACAAGTTTTACGATACAGTGCCTTTCTACTGTAAGGATTAAAAATGATAAAGGCTGATATTATGAGGAAAAATAATATTTTAATTACCATGACCATGTTGGTAAAAGTATGTAAGACCACTCCTTACTCTTTCAAAAATACCTTCTGTATCTCCTTCCATCTTGTCTGCCGCATACCAGAGAGCGTGAGCCTCAGCTCCCCCCTAAATTTAAGTCGCACTCTACGTTGGTTCCCATTGTTTGACGTCATCACATCAGAAAATGGAAACCCATTGGCTCACGGAAAATGTAGTCTCAAAGTCCCCCACATATCCACAGGGAGTGTGTGAAATACTTTTAAATGGGACCCCCAGGGTTCCAAATAACATACTACCCCCTTACTTTATTTGTGCCACTTTGTGGAAGTCCATAACAACTTGTATTGATAACTTAGAAAACTTGTATTTTGTGTAATTAGAAGATTTGAACATATATTACCTGTATTAGTAACCTTTATTGAACTGACTTGATTTGCACTTTGTTCCTTTTGTGAAAATTTTGTATCTTCTTCAATGTATAATTGCTTTGATACCTCCATTTTTTATCTACCTCATTTGCACTCACACTGTGGACTATGATTTAGCTAAAAGGAAATGCATCTAAATTCTTGGGTAAGAACCTTTATATTCTACCCCTCCTAACTGACACAAATTGTAAGATATGTACATTTTTTTATTGTCACTGATTATAGGAAATATATATATATTGAATTTTTATTACATTTTTTATAATTATATATGCAATTTGCATTTTTCTAAGCACATGTCATCTATCTACATTGAAAGAATTTTTGATTATTATATCAGTGTAGATTTAGTATGTCCATTAGTTCTAACTGCAACTGCCTTCCCAAAAGCCTTAGAATACTGAAAGTACCATTGGTATTTTACTGTTATGGGACTTTGAACATATGTCTGATTCAAGGAAATGGGATCAACAAAGGAGCACAGACCTCATTTACATAGTGCCAAAGACACATGGATATCTACATAGTGCCAAAGCAGCACATATTTTTTTTTTCTTTTCTTTTTTTTTTTTAAACCCTTGTACTTCGGTGTATTGTCTCATAGGTGGAAGATTGGTAAGGGTGGGCAATGGAGGTCAAGTGACTTGCCCAGGGTCACACAGCTGGGAAGTGGCTGAGGCCAGGTTTGAACCTAGGACCTCCTGTCTCTAGGCCTGACTCTCACTCCACTGAGCTACCCAGCTGCCCCTAAAGCAGCACATATTTAACCTGAATGATGCCAAAAGAGCACACAGGTCAAAAAGAGAGACCAGTTCTGCTAGGATTGCTGAGACTTCTACACCAATAAAAAAGAAATTGAACCTAGTGTGAGACTCGAGGTTGTGGTACTTAACATATGTTAAAAAGTAGGACTCCATGCACCACATTGCCTTGTGAGATTTATATCAAGTACCTAACAATTGCCTGTTCTGGCTCCATATTCCATCCCTGAGAAGAAACAGAGAAAGAAGAAAAGATGTAATATCAGACCAATAAATAAAAATCTAGTCCCTTTTTTCTAATTTTCTTGCTGTGGTGGTTGACTGTGGTTCTGGCTGCTAAGTGGGTAAATACATGATGTTGAACTTGGATTATTTTAATTGGACATTATTCAAAGACTTTTTTGTGATTTTATTTTTTCTTATTTAGGATTTTTTCCATATAAAATTTAGGATTGGATGTTTAAAATTTTTCATCCAATAGTTGTTTGTCTTTTTTGTGCCATTTTTTTCTGATGATTTATTTGGCAATTATTCATATGCCTCATACCTCAGCAATATATACCTGTGTGATTTCCATGTTTCTATCTTCTTTAGGGGGGGATGTTTTATTTTTTAATTTTTTTTTAACATTT
This sequence comes from Gracilinanus agilis, assembly GCF_016433145.1. Taxonomy (NCBI): domain Eukaryota; kingdom Metazoa; phylum Chordata; class Mammalia; order Didelphimorphia; family Didelphidae; genus Gracilinanus; species Gracilinanus agilis. Next base: position 498,617,724 of record NC_058131.1, on the reverse strand, counting down.
ATTAATATTTGTTTTTTAGAAAAGTTAACATGGTTACATGATTCATACTCCTACTTTCCCCTTCACCCCTCACCTTCCCCTCACCCCTGGCTGATGTGCATTTCCACTGGTTTTAACATGTGTCTTTTGATCAAGACCTATTTCCAAATTGTTGATCATTGCATTGGTGTGGTAGTTTCGAATCAAAATCCCCAATCATGTCTGCCTCAACCCATGTGTTCAAGCAGCTGCTTTTCTTCTGTGTTTCCACTCATGCAGTTCTTCCTCTGAATGTGGGTAGCGTTCTTTTCCATAAATCCCTCAGAATTGTCCTGGATCATTTCATTGCTGCTAGTACAGAAGTCCATTACATTTATTTTACCACAGTATATTAGTCTCTGTGTACAATGTTCTTCTGCCTCTCCTTCTTTCACTCTGCATCAATTCCAGGAGATCTTTCCAATTCACATGGAATTCCTCCAGTTTATTATTCCTTTGAGCACAATAGTATTCCATCACCAGCATATACCACAATTTGTTCAGCCATTCCCCAATTGAAGGACATAATCTCCTTTTCCAGTTTTTTGCCACCACAAAAAGCATGACTATAAATATTTTTGTACAAGTCTGTTTATCTATGATCTCTTTGGGGTACAAACCTAACAATGGTATGGCTGGTGTGTTTTATTTTATATGAAATTCTAGCTTATTTTTGTGAAAGAGATTTGCTGCCTCCCCAAATCCAGATAGAGATGCTCATGGAGACTGCACAGAGACTGTATGCTAATCCAGGAGGCTGAGAGAAAAACCGGATGTGCAAAATTTGAACATGGGGGGGGGGGTAAAATTCATTTGTCTTGTTAAAATTAGTTTTGTTAAATTCATTTGTTCTGTTTAAATGCATTTGTTTTATATGTACATATGTATTGTTGTGAAAGAAGGGGACTGCCCCTTGATTTTTTTGTAAAAAAGTTCCAAGGATTTGGTTTTCTTTTGTTGTAAAAATTGTTACCATTTTGCCCTTGTATTGAGGTATATACCCTTTATTTTATTGTGATTGTAAATTTATTTTTGTTTCTTATACTCCATTAGGGAGACTGGTCTCCCAAGGGATTACAGGGGAGAATGTGAGGTTTGGAATGGCCATGACCCTGGAAGACTACATCTCCCAGGGCTCTCTACCACAACTTCCTTAGACACATTCTACTTCCTTTGTGGGAGGTGTCTGAGGAAGTCATAAAAGAGAGAGAGGCGCTGGTGTTTGGTGCCTTCTTTGGACATGTGCCTTTTCCCCAGACAAAGGAGAACCTTTTTTCCCCAGAGAACCTTGGTGATCTGCCTCCTAGCTTCCCCAGACCTTTTCCCTTTCTTAACCTAAATAAATCCAGCTTAATATCCCTATCATCTAGCTTTGTTTTGTTGAGCTCTGAAGGACTCAGGTAAATTTCTGTACCAAGGCTGGGGACCGTCTACCCCAGTTACCTACCTACCTTCCCTTCCTATTCCATACCTTCTATTCCCTTCTTTTCTTCTCATCAATCCTTCCTTTTTCACCATCAACACAAGGCAGCTCATTAGACATAGTGAACTTTAGATTTAAAAGGTATATGGTCAAACCCAATGGTCTTCTGTCTGACAGAAAAGATTGGCACTGATGACTCCCTGCTCCTCCAAGAATTGTGAGAAGCCATATCCATCCCCATGGATCTCCTCCAATTGGGAAAAGTCAAATGAGATCAGAGGTTGGATAGAGTCAAATGGGTATCTGGATTTCCTTCCTATATATGTGGCAATAGAGGAGTCAGTATTCAATTGAGAGGAGGAGAAAGAGACATTGACATGAAGATCGGGAGGAGAGGGAGAAGTATAGAATGTGGTTGAACCAAGGTGAAAGGCATGGTCGTTCCACCTTCTGGTGCTCAGTGGCATATGAAGAATGTTGCTGAAAGTGGCATTCATTTTCCAAGTAAAGAGTTGTATTAGATGATCTCTAAGATCACTCCCAACTTCCGTAGTTTTTTTTTGTTTTTGTTTTTTTTTTGCTAACTATTCTATCATACATAGAAGACAGCATGGATTTTTGTGTAGCTGAATTGTGCCTAGCCCCAATCAATTTCTATGTATCAGTTCATACTATATTATTAAATAGGTAGGGCTCTCTGACTATAATGCAAATAAAATAAGCTCCAGATTCCTTATGCAATAAGCATTTATTAGTTATCTCCTACATGCTAGGGTCTATATTAAGTATTGAAGATATGAAGACAAAATAAAATAGTATTTGTCCTCAAGAAACTTATATGCTACTATATGAAACTATATGTAAACATATAAGATGATATATTTAGAAAGCAAATATGTAGCAGGAGCAACTTGAGAACATTGATTAATTGATAGGTTATCTCTGTTTTTATACTCAAAGTCTTCATTTTAGAAAGCCATACTTACAGACTTGGCAGAGTTTGAGTTCTGCAGACAGAACCTTTGAGAACCCAGAGTCACCTCTGTATGTAAATGAGACAATTCAGAAAAATTTAGTGGAATATTAATCTTTCAGGATTGAGAGTGCTAATATCTAAAATACTATTAATTTGAAGTCGGTGCAAAACACAATTAATTTGCTGTTAGTTTCAAATGTATACTTCTTTAAATCCCATTAGTCTACAGATTTGTCACTGAGGTATAGGAATTGTTTGGTTTAAACACCATTAAGCTTCTTAGTGAAAATATAATCTGTCCCCATTCTCCTTAATGAAAGTTTAATAAGTGTTTTTTCTTTATATGTCAGTACTCACATGAGGCATTTCAAGGGAACAGAGATGAGTATGCATTGGTAAAGGCACCTGTAACTAAAAGAACCACTATTATTTTTATAGATATAGTTGTTTATCCAGCATTAGAAATGAGCTTTTCAATTATCTGAAACTTTTAACCACAAATTATCTTCCTCCCTCTTTCTAATTAAAATAATCAAAACTACTCGCTCTCCATTAAGATTATAAGAAATATAGCACTGTATTACCTAAGCACTGATGAATTGTTTACGAAGTTGGATTCATGTGAAACATTTCAGTTGCCTCTTCTCTTCCTCATTCCCTTTTCTTCTAGACAAAGCTTTAGCAATTTAGTTTTTCTTTGAAAAGATGTGACAAAAGTGAACAGATATACAAATAATGTTATTCTTTTGTTCACTGTTATATGTCACATGATTTTACAATCTGGTTAATTATGAGTTGTGTGGCTTATCAACACAAATACAGATTTTAAATACTTAAAACATGAATGACTTTTTTATATTACTTTAAAGGAATTTGTATAATCTGATGGCTCTAATTTGTATTATAGTTATTTATGCAGGTCTTATCTTCAATTACTAGACTATAGGCTCCTTGAGGACTGGTACTGGGTCTTATATGTATCTCTTTTTCTCTCTCTTTGCCTTGGCATTATTCATTGTTGGCCTTTAATGACTATAAAAATAAAAAATAAATATGTACAAAACAAAGAAAGCATATTAAGAAAGTATAACTAAGTGAATTAACAAAATGCCTAGTATAAAAAAAATTCTTTTGATTTGTATCCTCTTCCAGACTTGTCTGACTTTTTTTTTCTTTTTGCCACATTTTCTTGACTGTTTCCTTGCTTTCTCCCCTCCTCTCTATTCAACTACCTTATATTCCATTTATTTCATTCTACTGTTAGGCACTTAACCCAGAAAGGTCAGTGACAAGATAAAGCCGCTATATAAACCAAAGTATTTTATAAAAGATACCTATCAACTGGAGAATGGCTAAGCGAACTTACTACATGAAAGTAAAAGAATGTTATTCTGCTATAAGAAATAATGAATAATAGGAAACAGAGAAAAATTTATTGGAACTGCTTCAAAGTGAAATAAATAAACCAGAAAAAAAGACATATTACAATGACTACAGCAATATAAGTGAAAATAAACAACCACAAAATAATTAAATTTGAATTTTGTGAAATTATAACTAAGTTCCAAAGAATGCATTTGGAATCCATTTCTCCCTTTTCCTCCATGTTTTATACTTTTCCACTTATATACCAGAAAATATGAGAAATGTTTAGTTTTAGCCCAAGTTCCTTCTTTCTCCATTATTGTATTCTTTCTACCCTCCTTTTCTTTTCCTTTCTTAAAACTTTCAGAATAGTAACAATGTATTCCCAGGTCTTCTGTTTTTCTCATTAAATTTAAAAAAAATAATAAACTGGCTTATTACCTTTAAAAGGGTCTGAAGGGACATTTGTTTCTTTTCCTTAATGAAAATGTTAGCCTTTCATTATTATACAGAATCTTCCAATCCCTCAAATAAAGTTGGTTCTACTGAATCTTGTTTGCATTTTCAAGTTCCTTCTCAGTTTTCATCTTTTCTTCAGGACTACTTAAAAGTCAATTACTTTTGAAATCTATTCCACCCTCCCTCCCCCATTCCACCCCTCCATTCCTTGTAATGTAATAGTTGGCTTTTTTAGTGTAAGATATTCTTGGTTGTAAGAATATACATTTTGCCTTTTATAATATTGTACTCTAATATAACCTTTCATTTATAGTAGAATTTGCCAGATTAGATATAATCCTCACTGTGATTTCTTTTTATTTGAAGTGCTTCTTTCTGATAGCTTGAGGCATTTTTCTTTGTTGTGGAAATTTTGGATTTGGTTTCATTATTCTTTGGATTTTTCCTTTTGATAGTTCTTTCAACAAAGAATCTATCAATTCTTTCTAATTTTATTTTGACTTCTGGCTCTTAGAGACTAGGGCATTTTTACTATTTCTTTAAAGGTAGTGTCCATAGGTTTGTTTTAATCATGATTTTCAGGGAGTCAAATATTTCTTAGATAACTTCTCTGACTTATTTTCCAGATCAGGTGCTTTTGATTGCAGATATCTTACATTTTCTTCTACTTGATCATTTAAAAATATTTTGTTTTACTACTTCTTATCTCATTAGAGTAATTGATTTCTCTTTGATCTATTCTAATTTTCTAGTATTTGGTTACTTGGGTAAAATTTATCATGATTTGTTGTGAACTGTTTATTCTTCTTTGGAGCCTTTCCCTTAGAATTTTTATTTCACTTTACAAAATTCTTTCACTGTTTCTACTAGATGTTACTGAAATCTATGGAAAATAGTTTTTTTGAGTCTCCAAAGAAATTTGAAGTTACCATGGATTTAAATTCTCTTTCAAGGGCAGAGTTTTGGATGTCTCTGTATTTATTGCAGTTCTGTGTAGTGATCTGTAACTTCCGCTGATCTTTCATGAAATGGGGCTTCATGCCAGGGCCAGTCTATGCTCTCTGTTGTGCTTTTGGATGGGGCATTTGTTTCTGCTTGGTCACATTGGGTTATCTTCCTTGTATCTTGAAAGGCCAGAATGCTTGTTCTTCAGGTTTCTATATAGCATTTCAGGAGATGGTAAAAACCTGGGCTGGGTGTGTCCTAGTCTGAATTCTGCTATACCACTATTTGCTAGTGTTGCTTTTGTTCCCCTCATCTCATTTCTTTCAATGTCCTTGTGGTTTTCTAATCATCTTGAGCTTTTGGGGGATAGACTTCTGCTCTCCTTTCCCTCAGATTCAGAAACTTGTTTTCTATTTGTTTCTTATTATTCTCTTGTCATACTGGAGGTTATCCTCTGATTAGTCTAAAGTAGGAGCTGGCTTTTCTGGTGGGCCCTTTTTTCTATTTCTCATGGTCTTCTGGCTCACTTTTTGTGCAGTTCTGGGGAGGATAAAGTCACTTATTATTTTATAATGTGTTTTCTTGTCCTAATCTGGTGAGTTTTTGTTTTTATTTTCTTAACTTTTTTTTTTGCTAGGCTAAATGTGGGAGAGCTAAAAGTTGCTTTTCTCTGTTAAGGTGTCCATCTTGGCTGGGAGTCCTAACTTCTTGTTTGTTTATTTGTTGTTTTTTTTTGTGATGGTCGTTTCTCTCTGTTCTTCCTCTCTACCAGCTTTACTTTGGTTTAAAGCCTCTTTTTGTGAAATTCTATGAATCTTTTCCTTGTCCTTTCAGGGATTGAGTTTATCTGTGACACTGCACACACTGAATTGACTTTTGAATGTCACCTGTAATTCTTCATCTTATTTTGTCACCTCCTTTCAGATTTACTCAAGGGGCTCATTGGAATTTCATAAAAGGATTACCTGACTTGGCTCCATTTTTTATGGTTAATTAAAAACTTCATTATCTGCCTCATTTTTTGTAGTTACATTTGTGAAAAGACAGTTACTTTACAAAAAAGTGACAAAGTTGCTACATTCAAGGAGCTTACTTTTGAAGGGAGACAATGCAGTTTTTCAACAAGCCTTTTTCAGAAGAAATGTTAGTGCTGATTTGTTTTATAGATCTCAGATCAAGGGGTAGAGGTAAGGTGCTATATGTCTGGCAGTAGGGTACAAAATGGCATAGGTAAAGATGGAGAAAAATATACCCAGAAAAATAGTGTTGAGTTACTTAGTTTTCCAAGCCAGGGTCTGTGGATATTTTCTTTGGAGGGTGAAACAGTAAATAACTGCAGAAGGAGAGAGTTTAAAAAAGGGAAGTATGGACCTTTTTCTATTTGGACTTGGAATAATTAGGAGCCATACATTAAAGTTGAAAAAAGGCTAATTTAATCTTTCTATAAGAAAAATAACAAACACACAAATATTTTTTTAACAATTGGAGCTTCATATTGTAGTAGGTTTCTTTATCCCTGAAAGTCTTCTAGTAGGGATCGAGTGGTCTGTTTTGAGGAATAGTTTAAGAAGTGTTCCCATCATTTTGTATTTATCCTAGAGGATCGTTTTAATTCTGAGATTATATGAAATCCGGTTAAAATCAACACCAACAGCATCTTACATAAGAAAAAATAACTAATGCAAAAGAGGGTTTTTGAATTGATAAGATTCATACTGAGATAAGGTAGAAGGAAAGTAATAAATGGTGGATAGTCTGAGTTTTCCACTTATATCAAAATGCTAGGATATTTTAAAAGAGATCAATAAGATATGGTAGACTCCCTATGAAGAATTTAGGTGAAGACTTGGATCAGCACCTTTCCCAGTGCATGGTAGACATTTAATAAATACTTACTGACTAGAATCCCATAAGTCATTTGGTCCTAGTTTGGTTGTTATCTGCATTACTGAAGGGAATACTCAAACATGTAAGACTATATTAGTTCCATTAGAGTATTATTATAAGTAGAAAGATAGTGTTACAAAAAAATTGTTGAGTGTTAGTAACCCACTGATAGCAAATCACAGTAGAAAGCTATATCTCTTTGGGGATAAGCAGTTGGCATAAAAATTAAGTGAAAACCTGATAACTGACTTTTCTACTGGCAGCACCATTGGTTCAGGGACACAAATCACCCGGTAATGTTGTCATGCCAGGTTGTCTGCTTTGGAAGGCACATTATACTTTGTTTTGAAATATCCAGCATGGAGTAGGGTAGATAATAGAATACTACACCAGATGGGCCACAACCCCACTTTGACTATGCCATTTTTATGATTAAAAAAAGGAAACTAATTTCCATAAATTTAAAGACTAATTCCCCATTCCTCTCTTTGTTATTTTCCATAAGTTAGGATCCATAGCATTGAAGATATGACATCCCTTTCTCTTCTTGAAGCCTTGTGAGTGTGTGGGAAGATTAATGTTGGATATACTTTTTTTTGTGGACATGAACTGTGGCCCACAGGAAACCAAGAATTAGAAACTTGTCACTGCTCCAGCTAGAGTAGACATATTACTGAGGAGAAGGGACTTTTTGTGTCATTTACTTTATATCCAAGCCAGCTACCTGGAGGGACAAATGCTGCAATCCTCTCTTTATCAGTGGCCCCTGGGGAAGTGAAAGAAGCTTGGCCAAATAAAATTATGCCCCCCAGCAATCATCTGCTACAGTTTTTATAGAAATGGAGGGTAGGGCATTGACTTTTCCAAATTTAATCCAATTTTATACACATAAAAATGAATTAAGTTCAATTAATATTTATTGAGCTCCTAATATGTACCATACCAGCTATTTTTATATAGTACTTTAAGTATACAAAGTTATTTGCTCACAACAGATTTGGGAGATAGGAAATGGAAGTATCATCATTCCTATTTTACAGATGAAGGAACTGAGGCTGACTAGCTAAGTCACTTGACCATCTGGAAGCTAATTAATAGTAATCTAGGATACAATACAAGGAAAAGCAATTTATTAACTAAGTAATCATAATAAATGGGTCAGTCCAAAGACATTAAATCCAAAGTAAGACAGATTTTTATATATTACAAATAATCAAATAAATCAATTCATTATAAGAAAATAATTAACCAGAGTACAAACCAGTGTACAAATTATGTAATCTGATTTTTTTTTACATTTATTAATATTCATTTTTAACATGGTTACATGATTCATGCTCCTCCTTTCCCCTTCAACCCCCCCCCC